>NW_027012917.1:311020-383520 GCF_036934945.1 Oncorhynchus masou masou
TGCCATAGGGCTTTGTGAATACAGGCCCTGGACTGGCTGTTTGTGCTATAGGGCTTTGTGAATACAGGCCCTGGACTGGCTGTGTGTGCTATAGGGCTTTGTGAATACAGGCCCTGGACTGGCTGTTTGTGCTATAGGGCTTTGTGAATACAGGCCCTGGACTGGCTGTGTGTGCTATAGGGCTTTGTGAATACAGGCCCTGGACTGGCTGTTTGTGCCATACAGGCCCTGGACTGGCTGTGTGTGCTATAGGGCTTTGTGAATACAGGCCCTGGACTGGCTGTTTGTGCCATAGGGCTTTGTGAATACAGGCCCTGGACTGGCTTGTGTGCCATACTTTGTGAATACAGGCCCTGGACTGGCTGTTTGTGCCATAGGGCTTTGTGAATACAGGCCCTGGACTGGCTGTTTGTGCCATAGGGCTTTGTGAATACAGGCCCTGGACTGGCTGTTTGTGCCATAGGGCTTTGTGAATACAGGCCCTGGACTGGCTTGCTGTGCCATAGGGCTTTGTGAATACAGGCCCTGGACTGGCTTGCTAGGGCTTTGTGAATACAGGCCCTGGACTGGCTTGCTGTGCCATAGGGCTTTGTGAATACAGGCCCTGGACTGGCTTGCTGTGCCATAGGGCTTTGTGAATACAGGCCCTGGACTGGCTTGCTGTGCCATAGGGCTTTGTGAATACAGGCCCTGGACTGGCTGTGTGCCATAGGGCTTTGTGAATGGCCCTGGACTGGCTTGCTGTGCCATGGGCTTTGTGAATACAGGCCCTGGACTGGCTTGCTGTGCCATAGGGCTTTGTGAATACAGGCCCTGGACTGGCTTGCTGTGCCATAGGGCTTTGTGAATACAGGCCCTGGACTGGCTGTTTGTGCCATAGGGCTTTGTGAATACAGGCCCTGGACTGACTGTTGTGCCATAGGGCTTTGTGAATACAGGCCCTGGACTGGCTGTTTGTGCCATAGGGCTTTGTGAATACAGGCCCTGGACTGGCTTGCTGTGCCATAGGGCTTTGTGAATACAGGCCCTGGACTGGCTGTTTGTGCCATAGGGCTTTGTGAATACAGGCCCTGGACTGGCTGTTTGTGCCATAGGGCTTTGTGAATACAGGCCCTGGACTGGCTGTTTGTGCCATAGGGCTTTGTGAATACAGGCCCTGGACTGACTGTTTGTGCCATAGGGCTTTGTGAATACAGGCCCTGGACTGGCTTGCTGTGCCATAGGGCTTTGTGAATACAGGCCCTGGACTGGCTTGCTGTGCCATAGGGCTTTGTGAATACAGGCCCTGGACTGGCTTGCTGTGCCATAGGGCTTTGTGAATACAGGCCCTGGACTGGCTGTTTGTGCCATAGGGCTTTGTGAATACAGGCCCTGGACTGGCTTGCTGTGCCATAGGGCTTTGTGAATACAGGCCCTGGACTGGCTGTTTGTGCCATAGGGCTTTGTGAATACAGGCCCTGGACTGGCTGTTTGTGCCATAGGGCTTTGTGAATACAGGCCCTGGACTGGCTTGCTGTGCCATAGGGCTTTGTGAATACAGGCCCTGGACTGGCTTGCTGTGCCATAGGGCTTTGTGAATACAGGCCCTGGACTGGCTTGCTGTGCCATAGGGCTTTGTGAATACAGGCCCTGGACTTTGTGCCAAGGGCTTTGTGAATACAGGCCCTGGACTGGCTGTGTGCCATAGGGCTTTGTGAATACAGGCCCTGGACTGGCTTGCTGTGCCATAGGGCTTTGTGAATACAGGCCCTGGACTGGCTGTTTGTGCCAGGCCCTGGACTGGGCTTTGGGCTTTGAATACAGGCCCTGGACTGGCTTTTGTGCCTTTGTGATAGGGCTTTGTGAATACAGGCCCTGGACTGCCCTGGACTGGACTGGCTTTGTGCCATAGGGCTTTGTGAATACAGGCCCTGGACTGGCTTGCTGTGCCATAGGGCTTTGTGAATACAGGCCCTGGACTGGCTAGGGCTTTGCTGTGCTAGGCCCTGGACTGGCTTTGTGAATTTGTGAATACAGGCCCTGGACTGGCTGTTTGTGCTATAGGGCTTTGTGAATACAGGCCCTGGACTGGCTTGCTGTGCCATAGGGCTTTGTGAATACAGGCCCTGGACTGGCTTGCTGTGCCATAGGGCTCGGTCAGCATTCCCTAACACTCCAAGCCAACAGGACGGGCATAGTGAAATACCTTCCCATACTATACCACTACATGCAGTCATCCACTTGGCTTTGGCCCACGTCCAGTAGGGTCTGTGAGTGACTGTGCAATGAGAGGGTTGTGAATGTACAGATGTAGGATCTTAATTTGATCACCATGTTGAAGGAGAACTTTCCTGAAATGCAGGACATTTAAAACGTATAGTGTATTTGAGGTTCAAAAGGCTTCTGAAATTTGTAATTTCCACTTTGACATTTCAGACTTGATTTTCCCTTACAAAAAATATATCAACCCCCACAAAAAAGTCCATTAATTACAATCCACATAATAATTCACATTTCCTGTTGCTGCAGTGGCAAACTGGCTCAAATGAAGATCCCACACCTGTATGATGCTTTGGTTGGGCTGATGAGGAGGATTGAGACTGAGCACACTGCAGTGTAGTTCATTAAGGTACACCATAGTAAAAAGTTTCAAAGCGTTTTGCAACGGAAAACTAAAACAAACCATTCTTATTGGACAAGATCAGATAGTGCCTCCCTGTTTCACTTCATTCTGGACCCTTTTTTCTCAGTTTCGTACCTAATGAACACCGCCCACATCTCTCAAGCATTCAGTCAGTCAGGGCCAGGGCCAGCGGGATCAACCGTCTCCTCCTCTCCTCTCCTCCTCCTAAGTGGAGACATGTGAGGCCAGTCAGGCTTCAATTAGAGCCAGACGGTTTCCCAGAAGCGCGGCTGCCTCCCCCTGCCTCCTCGGCCCCACCGCGATGGGAGAGGGGCGTCTGGGCCGCACCCCACAGTGCCCCGGGCAACAGGCCCTGACCTCATACGGCCCTGGCCCGTCAGGCAGGAGAAAAAGCCTGCCGTATAGACTCAGATAAGCATGTTTATTCCCACGTCAACGCTCCTACAACTAAACAAACTCTCCTTTTTAAGGGCTGTCTTTCCAGTCGTAGCTGTAAACTAAAGTAACTGTGGTGAGGTTAGCCTGGGTATACCAGAATGCTTTGAACATTGTTTCACTTTAGAGCATGTGCTCGTAGTATGGGCATACACCCCAAATGGAGCCCTGTTCCCTATTGTCCACTACTGGATCCCTGGTCAAAAGAAGTGCACTACGTAGGGAATAAGGTGCTGTTTGGGACACAGTGATGGGCTCCCCGTCAGTTTGCTGGAACTCCTGTGACTACAGTACAAAGCACACAGCTAGCTATTAGACAGGAACACCAGTCACTGTGGTGGTCCTCTAATCACACTGATAAAACAAGCTCTTCGCCACACAGACTCCGTGGAGCCCTTCGTCATACTCACCGCTGCCACGCATTAAAAGGAAAACTCAGCACTTTATTTACCGTAGCTCTGTGACACGGCATGCTCTGTAACATGATAATGACTATCGCAAGCACTTTCAAACAATGGTCACGAGACATTGATTTGTTTAGATCATGTCTAATGTGTGTGTGAGAGAGGTTTTTTTATTTTTTTTTTACCTTTATTTTACTAGGCAAGTCAGTTAAGAACAAATTCTTATTTTCAATTACGGCCTAGGAACAGTGGGTTAACTGCCTGTTCAGGGGCAGAATGACAGATTTGTATCTTGTCAGCTCGGGGATTCAAACTTGCAACCTTTCGGTTACTAGTCCAACGCTCTAACCACTAGGCTACCCTGCCGCTCCAGTTAGTGAGTGAGTGAGTGTGTGTGTGTGTGTGTGTGTGTGTGTGTGTGTGTGTGTGTGTGTGTGTGTGTGTGTGTGTGTGTGTGTGTGTGTGTGTGTGTGTGTGTGTGTGTGTGTGTGTGTGTGTGTGTGTGTGTGTGTGTGTGTGTGTGTGTGTGTGTGTGTGTGAGAGTGTGTGTGTGTGTGTGTGTGTGTGAGTGTGAGTGTGTGTGTGAGTGTGTGAGTTAGTGAGTGTGTGGTGAGAGAGTGAGTGAGTGTGTGTGTGTGTGTGAGTGTGTGAGAGTGTGAGTGAGTGAGTGAGTGTGTGTGAGTGAGAGTGTGTGTGAGAGTGAGAGTGTGTGTGTGTGTGAGTGAGAGTGAGAGTTAGTGAGTGAGTGTGTGAAGATGCTTAGAATGGTAAACACATAATAAAGTGGTACACTGAGCTGCTGGGTCTGTTTTAGTGTTTTACACTTTGACCTCATATCCTGTTCAAATCCCTTCAGGAATCCTGACTTCTTCAGATAGACACTGACTTCTTCCTGGAAGCTACCTCCAGCAGGATTTCTGAGAAAGGGAGTTAGGGAACACACACACACACACACAGGGCCAACGGGACAAACAAGTATAAGCCTAACACAATACAACTTTGTCTTCATTCTCACAGGGCAGAGATTACACCAGGCGACTTTATCTTGTCATAGTGAATGCTGCAACTCTTGCATTCTGGGAATCAGTGAATGGATAAGAGCATCTGATAACGAACAAAAATGTATGCAAATATTTTTTGACCTGACAAAACTCTACCCAACAATGCAACACATGCGTAGATTAACTGATCCGGTGTATCAGGTCGAACTCACCAAAACCAAGATAAGATGGTAGTCATAAGTAAACAGTCATACTTTTGGGAAACCGATTAATAAGTTATTTTTGATCAGTTGTTTGTTTGAATAATTTATGATGAGTTGCTATAATGTGCATTGACTATTTGCTTTATGACTGTAGCAGCATAATGGTAAGATTACTGGTAAGATTACTGGTAGATTACTGGTAGATTACTGGTAAATTACTGGTAGATTACTGGTAGATTACTGGTAAGATTACTGGTAGATTACTGGTAAGATTACTGGTAAGATTACTGGTAATTACTGGTAGATTACTGGTAAGATTAATGGTAGATTACTGGTAAGATTACTGGTAAGATTACTGGTAAGATTACTGGTAAGATTTTGCATGTTTTTTTCCCCAATATTTCTCTTCTCATGGTTTTTTAGGATGTAGCAGGACGTCTGTTGAATTTGTGGAGTGAGATTATTCTCCCCTCCCTGTTATGTTCTGTGTCTCTGTGAATGATAACACATTACTTATAATCAACAGGTATAATGTTGTATTACCTGTTAGTAGCATGTTTGAGCCCTTAAAGGGGAATGGAAACACTTGGAAAGCCGGCTAACTGTAAATAAAGTGTTTCCATTCCCCTTTAAGATGTTCTATTTATCAGGCTTGTAATACATTACATATTAATATGCTGCAAAACAGACTGACGATACCTGTTATTTAGGCAGGATCATTATGAGATTATACTATAAGGGGGTCAGTCATCTGATAAGACCTGTTATTTAGACCGGATCATTATGAGATCATACTATAAGGGGGTCAGTCATCTATCAAGACCTGTTATTTAGACCGGATCATTATGAGATCATACTATAAGGGGGTCAGTCATCTATCAAGACCTGTTATTTAGGCAGGATCATTATGAGATTATACTATAAGGGGGTCAGTCATCTATCAAGACCTGTTATTTAGGCAGGATCATTATGAGATTATACTATAAGGGGGTCAGTCATCTATCAAGACCTGTTATTTAGGCAGGATCATTATGAGATCATACTATAAGGGGGTCAGTCATCTATCAAGACCTGTTATTTAGGCAGGATCATTATGAGATTATACTATAAGGGGGTCAGTCATCTATCAAGACCTGTTATTTAGGCAGGATCATTATGAGATTATACTATAAGGGGGTCAGTCATCTATCAAGACCTGTTATTTAGGCAGGATCATTATGAGATTATACTATAAGGGGGTCAGTCATCTATCAAGACCTGTTATTTAGGCAGGATCATTATGAGATTATACTATAAGGGGGTCAGTCATCTATCAAGACCTGTTATTTAGGCAGGATCATTATGAGATTATACTATAAGGGGGTCAGTCATCTGACAAGACCTGTTATTTAGACCGGATCATTATGATATTGTAATATAAGGGGGTCAAGCATGTTTATGACAATTCTTACAATGTGTTATACCTGTTGTATAGGTTATAATGTTTATGATAATTCTTACAATGTGTTATACCTGTTGTATAGCCGACTGTAGGGTGTGAGAAGCATTTCAATTACTTGATGGACCTGCAAAGTGCGTGTGTGTGTACCAAGATGATTCGGAGTAGTCCTACCTGAGACTACCACACCGGGGTTTCCTCTTCTGTACCCATGGAGACCAGGGCTTGATTACAACCTGTTACGATGGCCCCAACATTTTGTGGCTAATCTTTCAGCAGGGGAGTGGGTGAATGAGTCAAAGACCTGACTGAGCCCAGCACCGCACGGTATGGCTCATTTTGTTGTGCTCGTGTTTGTGTTCTGAGGAACATGTAACTTGGTTCCAGAAGAAATACACTTTCAATTTCTTTAGGTTGGGGCTTTCATCAAGGTTAGTGTTTCTTTAGGTTGAGGGCTTTCATCAAGGTTAGTGTTTCTTTAGGTTGAGGGCTTTCATCAAGGTTAGTGTTTCTTTAGGTTGAGGGCTTTCATCAAGGTTAGTGTTTCTTTAGGTTGAGGGCTTTCATCAAGGTTAGTGTTTCTTTAGGTTGGGCTTTCATCAAGGTTAGTGTTCTTTAGGTTGAGGGCTTTCATCAAGGTTAGTGTTTCTTTAGGTTGAGGGCTTTCATCAAGGTTAGTGTTTCTTTAGGTTGAGGGCTTTCATCAAGGTTAGTGTTTCTTTAGGTTGAGGGCTTTCATCAAGGTTAGTGTTTCTTTAGGTTGGGGCTTTCATCAAGGTTAGTGTTTCTTTAGGTTGAGGGCTTTCATCAAGGTTAGTGTTTCTTTAGGTTGGGGCTTTCATCAAGGTTAGTGTTTCTTTAGGTTGAGGGCTTTCATCAAGGTTAGTGTTTCTTTAGGTTGAGGGCTTTCATCAAGGTTAGTGTTTCTTTAGGTTGGGGCTTTCATCAAGGTTAGTGTTTCTTTAGGTTGAGGGCTTTCATCAAGGTTAGTGTTTCTTTAGGTTGAGGACTTTCATCAAGGTTAGTGTTTCTTTAGGTTGAGGGCTTTCATCAAGGTTAGTGTTTCTTTAGGTTGAGGGCTTTCATCAAGGTTAGTTTTTCTTTAGGTTGAGGGCTTTCATCAAGGTTAGTGTTTCTTTAGGTTGAGGGCTTTCATCAAGGTTAGTGTTTCTTTAGGTTGAGGGCTTTCATCAAGGTTAATATTTAAAGTGCCAATTACTCTTTCCTCATCTACAAACAGAATGAAAGCACAACCCACTGACCTAAATATCAGACAACTTAGGAAGTACACAACGTGAAAGAACATAAAGTACGTACACCTCTTGGCAGGCCAGCAGGTATAATTGTGCTTTTGCTACAGTACCTGAATGTCCTACAAACCAACAAAGAACAAGGAAGTGCCACAATTTTAATGACCCAGTCTCACTGGGGCCCTCTATTTCTATGACCCAGTCTCACTGGGGCCTCTTTCTATGCCCCAGTCTCACTGGGGCCTCTATTTCTATGACCAAGTCTCACTGGGGCCTCTATTTCTATGACCAAGTCTCACTGGGGCCTCTATTTCTATGACCAAGTCTTACTGGGGCTTCTATTTCTATGACACACTGAGAAACACAACACACAGACAAATATGTATTGTCTTTCATAAATGGGGTAGCTTGTTCCATCCCTAAATTACCATCTCTTCGTACAGATTATTTGTCCTGTTCCTATGAAATGACAACTATTGAGGAAATGTATTCCAGTCTAGGTATTGGACTGTGTTACACAAATACCAGGAAAGAAGATCAAATAAATGTTTCTCCAGGGGGAGGGACTGCTGAACTGCTGGGCTTCTTGTTCTGTTGAGAGCCTGTGTGAATAGGACAACAGGCTCAGTTGTTTGTCCCAGAGGGGTTGTGTGACTGTGGGATTTTCTGAAGCGGGTTAGTGATTGGCTCTCGTTCTGGGAAGTATTCATCAGTTCTAATTCAGGATAACACAGTGCTTACAGTACACGTGTCAGGGCAAGGCCAAGAACAACATGGCGGTTCTACACATTTCTGATGATTCTATACATAGGGCAACTCTGCTGATTCTATACATAGGGCAACTCTGCTGATTCTATACATAGGGCAACTCTGCTGATTCTATACATAGGGCAACTCTGCTGATTCTATACATAGGGCAACTCTGCTGATTCTATACATAGGGCAACTCTGCTGATTCTATACATAGGGCAACTCTGCTGATTCTATACATAGGGTAAATCTGCTGGCGGATTGCCAATCATGGGGCAAACTTTTTGTCTGTGTTTACAAAAGACAATAAAGAAAGCATCTCACTTCTCTTTGAACGCAGCCCCAGGAAGGTCTCGGAACCAAACCATCTCTGCAATAGATCTGCTCTGTTAATAACAGTGGGTTTACAATAGAGTAAAGATGCATCATTTCCTTTGGTTGAGTCAGTTTGCTGAGAATGTGAAGTCCACTAAAGGACAGCACCTGTACTAGTTAACGGCGTGCTGACACGTTTTTGATATGGAAGATGAAGCAGCACCCTATCACAACATCTAGATAACAGTTGATCAGATGATTTCTGGCACGGAGACAAGCAGGAACACAAGCATTCCTGGATCTCTGTGTGTCCCAAATGGAACCCTAATCCCTATATATTGCACTACTTTTGACCAGGGCCCAAAGGGACGCACACAGTATTTCTGGAGTAAGTGGAGTAACTGGAGTAAGTTCCCTGCCTGTGCCATTAAACCCCTACAACTCATCCAGAACGCCGCAGCCCGTCTGGTGTTCAACCTTCCCAAGTTCTCTCACGTCACCCCGCTCCTCCGCTCTCTCCACTGGCTTCCAGTTGAAGCTCGCATCCGCTACAAGACCATGGTGCTTGCCTACGGAGCTGTGAGGGGAACGGCACCGCAGTACCTCCAGGCTCTGATCAGGCCCTACACCCAAACAAGGGCACTGCGTTCATCCACCTCTGGCCTGCTCGCCTCCCTACCACTGAGGAAGTACAGTTCCCGCTCAGCCCAGTCAAAACTGTTCGCTGCTCTGGCCCCCCAATGGTGGAACAAACTCCCTCACGACGCCAGGACAGCGGAGTCAATCACCACCTTCCGGAGACACCTGAAACCCCACCTCTTCAAGGAATACCTAGGATAGGATAAAGCAATCCTTCTCACCCCCCCCCCTTAAATGATTTAGATGCACTATTGTAAAGTGGCTGTTCCACTGATGTCAGAAGGTGAATTCACCAATTTGTAAGTCGCTCTGGATAAGAGCGTCTGCTAAATGACTTAAATGTAAATGTAAATGTAAGTGCCCCAGGCAGGTTGTTTGTTTACACTGTGGTATTGTGAAAGAATGTTCTCTCTCTCTCCTTCTGGGTTCTCTCTGTTCTCTCTCACTCTCCTTCTAGGAATGGCACGGTAGGAGGACCGGGAAGAGGGAAAAGAGGCAGGAACTTGGACAGGCTCCAGAAGAATGTCCTGTCTCTATAGGAGGGTCCAGTAGGGAGGGGACCAGAGGAAATGCCATTGAGAGGGACAGGGCTCAGTATCTCTCTTCTAAGATGGCTGATCTGGGTTCAGCTGGGTTCAAGTCCCTCTGATCCAGGATCAGCTGGGTTCAAGTCCCTTGGCCGTATGGGAGGTTCATACCAATGTCAGTATAGGTTACACCGCCGACCACCAGGGGCATATTTCACACATCTGTTTCATTACATGGGTTATTGTTAGATGCTTGTTAATGAACATGGTGCTGATTGGAAACACCCTGCGAGAGATTTTGTAACAATAACTTACTGTAGCAAGACAAGGCATTTTGGGTGAGTAACTGTTTAGTTCCCAGAGTAGAGGGACTGACAAAGTGGAAGGCTCTTGCAGCTGAAACGTTGTGTACCATATGTGGCTGCAGGAATACAGCAGGATGTTGTATCCCGAGTGCAGGCTTTTCTTTCATTATTAACCCCATGTTGGAACAGAAAACCAGAGACAGAACCTTACTGTTAGTTAGGGACACTGTTCTTCTGTTTCCAGAGGTCACTGACCGTACGTGTAGGAGTGAGGGAATTCTAACACAGGATTGAGAGAGAAAAGATGTCATGTGCATGACTCACTCTGAGGAACTACCACACAAAAAGACCAGCGCAATAGAGAAAGTACAAAACAATGGTTACAGACAGGTACTGGAGGTTGTGGTGCAGCAAGAAATGAGGTGAACAATGAGTAGAGCGCAGAGCTCAGAGGACATCCAGTACCCAGAACACCCTGCAGGGCAGGGAACACTTGAAGAGGACATCCAGTACCCAGAACACCCTGCAGGGCAGGGAACACTTGAAGAGGACATCCAGTACCCAGAACACCCTGCAGGGCTGGGAACACTTGAAGAGGACATCCAGTACCCAGAACACCCTGCGGGGCAGGGAACACTTGAAGAGGACATCCAGTACCCAGAACACCCTGCAGGGCAGGGAACACTTGAAGAGGACATCCAATACCCAGAACACCCTGCAGGGCAGGGAACACTTGAAGAGGACATCCAGTACCCAGAACACCCTGCAGGGCAGGGAACACTTGAAGAGGACATCCAGTACCCAGAACACCCTGCAGGGCAGGGAACACTTGAAGAGGACATCCAGTACCCAGAACACCCTGCAGGGCAGGGAACACTTGAAGAGGACATCCAGTACCCAGAACACCCTGCAGGGCAGGGAACACTTGAAGAGGACATCCAGTACCCAGAACACCCTGCAGGGCAGGGAACACTTGAAGAGGACATCCAGTACCCAGAACATCCTGCAGGGCAGGGAACACTTGAAGAGGACATCCATTCACACCCACAAGAGACAACAGCCACTCAGCAACATGCTGATCAAGGACTGAGTCTGTATTCAATACCATAATTCCTGGTGTTACACTCTCCCAGGTGCTCAATGAGAATGACTGACTGGGGTTGAGTGTGAGTGTGACTGACTGGGGTTGAATCCAGGTCCTAGCCTCTCAATGAGACAGTGCCCGGGACACCAACACTAGTGATCAACCAATGTTACCTCCTGGCTGTCATTGTAAATCAGAATGGGTTCTTAAGTGGCCTGGTTAAATAAAGGTTCATAAAAAATAAACTTTACTCATCACGTGGAATGGGGTCACTGAGCAACCTTCTTAACAACAGGAACTTTTAATTGTTCTATACCTGGTGATCTTCTCAGACCTCGTCATTCAGTCACATATGGTCTCATTTACTACAGCAGGAACACTGGGATCAAAGCGTTTTCTTCTGGATGAGTAGCCCAGTGCATCCTGGGTGATGGGTGAGGGAGTTATGTGTCCACAAACATCTGTGGCTGAGTCAAAGCCACCAGAAACTAGTTTAGACTATGCAGTAAAGTTAGATCATGCATGAAACCCAGGTCTCCTTAGCCCATTGAGCTAAAGCCTTTCCATAATCCTGTGGACTAACGCCAGTCTGAGACAAGTTCCCGTAAAGTTACAGTGACTTTCTGCAGCCCTAGGGAACGTTCCCGTAAAGTTACAGTGACTTTCTGCAGCCCTAGTGAACGTTCCCGTAAAGTTACAGTGACTTTCTGCAGCCCTAGTGAACGTTCCCGTAAAGTTACAGTGACTTTCTGCAGCCCTAGTGAACGTTCCCGTAAAGTTACAGTGACTTTCTGCAGCCCTAGGGAACGTTCCCGTAAAGTTACAGTGACTTTCTGCAGCCCTAGTGAACGTTCCCGTAAAGTTACAGTGACTTTCTGCAGCCCTAGGGAACGTTCCCGTAAAGTTACAGTGGCTTTCTGCAGCCCTAGTGAACGTTCCCGTAAAGTTACAGTGACTTTCTGCAGCCCTAGGGAACGTTCCTGTAAAGTTACAGTGGCTTTCTGCAGCCCTAGTGAACGTTCCCGTAAAGTTACAGTGGCTTTCTGCAGCCCTAGGGAACATTCCCGTAAAGTTAGAGTGACTTTCTGCAGCCCTAGTGAACGTTCCTGTAAAGTTACAGTGGCTTTCTGCAGCCCTAGTGAACGTTCCCGTAAAGTTACAGTGGCTTTCTGCAGCCCTAGGGAACATTCCCGTAAAGTTACAGTGACTTTCTGCAGCCCCAGTGAACGTTCCCGTAAAGTTACAGTGACTTTCTGCAGCCCTAGGGAACGTTTCCGTAAAGTTACAGTGACTTTCTGCAGCCCCAGTGAACGTTCCCGTAAAGTTACAGTGACTTTCTGCAGCCCTAGGGAACGTTTCCGTAAAGTTATAGTGGCTTTCTGCAGCCCTAGTGAACGTTCCCATAAAGTTACAGTGACTTGCTGCAGCCCTAGTGAATGTTCCCGTAAAGTTACAGTGACTTTCTGCAACCCTAGGGAACGTTCCTGTAAAGTTACAGTGACTTTCTGCAGCCCTAGTGAATGTTCCCGTAAAGTTACAGTGACTTTCTGCAGCCCCAGTGAACGTTCCCGTAAAGTTGCAGTGACTTTCTGCAGCCCTAGGGAACATTCATGTAAAGTTACAGTGACTTTCTGCAGCCCTAGTGAACGTTCCCGTAAAGTTACAGTGACTTTCTGCAGCCCTAGGGAACGTTCCCGTAAAGCTACAGTGACTTTCTGCAACCCTAGGGAACGTTCCTGTAAAGTTACAGTGACTTTCTGCAGCCCTAGTGAACGTTCCCGTAAAGCTACAGTGACTTTCTGCAACCCTAGGGAACGTTCCTGTAAAGTTACAGTGACTTTCTGCAGCCCTAGTGAATGTTCCCGTAAAGTTACAGTGACTTTCTGCAGCCCTAGTGAACGTTCCCGTAAAGCTACAGTGACTTTCTGCAACCCTAGGGAACGTTCCTGTAAAGTTACAGTGACTTTCTGCAGCCCTGGGGAACGTTCCCGTAAAGTTACAGTGACTTTCTGCAGCCCTAGTGAACGTTCCCGTAAAGTTACAGTGACTTTCTGCAGCCCTAGTGAACGTTCCCGTAAAGCTACAGTGACCTTCTGCAACCCTAGGGAACGTTCCTGTAAAGTTACAGTGACTTTCTGCAGCCCTAGTGAACGTTCCCGTAAAGCTACAGTGACTTTCTGCAACCCTAGGGAACGTTCCTGTAAAGTTACAGTGACTTTCTGCAGCCCTAGTGAACGTTCCCGTAAAGTTACATTGACTTTCTGCAGCCCTAGTGAACGTTCCCGTAAAGCTACAGTGACTTTCTGCAACCCTAGGGAACGTTCCTGTAAAGTTACAGTGACTTTCTGCAGCCCTAGTGAACGTTCCCGTAAAGCTACAGTGACTTTCTGCAACCCTAGGGAACGTTCCTGTAAAGTTACAGTGACTTTCTGCAGCCCTAGTGAATGTTCCCGTAAAGTTACAGTGACTTTCTGCAGCCCTAGTGAACGTTCCCGTAAAGCTACAGTGACTTTCTGCAACCCTAGGGAACGTTCCTGTAAAGTTACAGTGACTTTCTGCAGCCCTGGGGAACGTTCCCGTAAAGTTACAGTGACTTTCTGCAGCCCTAGTGAACGTTCCCGTAAAGTTACAGTGACTTTCTGCAGCCCTAGTGAACGTTCCCGTAAAGCTACAGTGACTTTCTGCAACCCTAGGGAACGTTCCTGTAAAGTTACAGTGACTTTCTGCAGCCCTGGGGAACGTTCCCGTAAAGTTACAGTGACTTTCTGCAGCCCTAGTGAACGTTCCAGTAAAGTTACAGTGACTTTCTGCAGCCCTAGGGAACGTTCCCGTAAAGTTATAGTGGCTTTCTGCAGCCCTAGGGAACGTTCCAGTAAAGTTACAGTGACTTTCTGCAGCCCTAGGGAACGTTCCCGTAAAGTTATAGTGGCTTTCTGCAGCCCTAGGGAACGTTCCAGTAAAGTAACAGTGTTTTCTTGCAGACCTGGTATAACACGTTGTCAAGGCCCAACCCTCCGCAGGGCATTGATGCACAGCAAACCCTGTAGCCTGTACCATGTTGGAACCTTACACATACACTCTAAATCCATCCAGAGATGTCAGACACTGCTTACTGGCACTGCCCAGGATCAGGTTACTACTACCGTGTTATAGAGGGCTTTATGGATGTGTGTCTCTCTGTGTCTGTGTGTGTCTCTGCATGTCTCTCTGTGTGTCTCTCTGTGTGTCTCTGTGTTTGTCTCTGAGTGTCTCTGTGTGTCTGTGTGTGTCTGAGTGTGTCTGTGTGTGTCTCTGTGTGTCTCTGTGTGTCTCTGTGCCTGTGTTTTTACGTCTTTGTGTGTGTGAGTGTGCGTGTGTGTGTCTACAAAACCCATTCAGAGTCTCTTCTCAGCCAAACAACCTTTGCTATTATGGTGCAGACAGATTATTTACCATCTGCCCGATGACATCAGATGGCTATTTTGGGGGTTTGTGGGAATCGAAGTCCATTTCTAAGATTCCCATTATGTCATTGGCTTCTCCATTTCTCCATCTCCTCATTGTACGTTCAATACTGATGGACTGATGGAGGAGGCTGTAATGGGGCTGAATGAGATAGGTGGATGCAGAAACGAACTGGCCATAGGGCAGTTTGGGTAAATGTCAGATGGGCTGGTCAATCTTTAAGGACCAGTGGGTCGGTCTAAGTTGGGGGTTTTGTTCAGAATGATCCTTATTTGGCTAATAACGTGGGCCTCTGGGAAATAAATTACTCGGGGTCCCAGTCTGTCTCTGAGTGGATGCAGGATCAAATGAATCCTATTATCTCAGAAAGATGATGGAATCAAATTTCCTGACGGGGCCCGTTGATCATGTTGTTAACACAGTGCCTATCTGTAAATCCAGAGGATGTATAATCATTTATTTTTTAAAGCATTTAAAAGCGTTTAAAAGCATTCATAATGGCTTTTGATTGGCTCGTGAAAGTTATTCGAAAATGTAACCCCCGATTGTCCCACACCCATAGCAACCCTCCAGTAATTTGGGGGATCTAGTGTAATGATGTGTAATATGATGTGTAATATCCAGTATAATGCAGATTATACTATGGAACACATTGTATATCATATGTGCTGTTTCTGTCTTGAACGGTTTAGTATTGTATTGTGTATTTGTTTATTTTATTATTAGACAAAATTAGATATACAAATGGCCCATCCACCACCACCCTCTGCATTGTGTATCTGTTCAGGAGTGTGTGGACTGGGGGGAAGGGTTGTTGCCATGGAAGTAGCTAATGGGGATTTAAACTCACCTCAATAGGGGTGACCTGAGTGACCTCATAAAATGAATACAACTCCCAGGGCCTGGGACTGGAACTCCAGCCGGGGCACTTCTAACACACAGGCAAATGTTTTCCTCAAGCCCTAATTTAGAGTGGCCCACGGGTCTTAAGATGGACCAGCCCATTTGACATTTGACAGAATTGCCCTATGGCCATTTAATGAACATTTCACGTGGTGGGTGGCACAGATAGTGTTATTACCGTGGCAGTAAATCTGCACTGAGTGGCTTTGTCCATCATTTTCAGGAAATTCACAATTTCAATTATCATTCATTATGTCAATCAAATGAGTATTTAGAATATACTGTTTCCTACTAATGTTAACTTAATGGTTATGGAAATCACATGAATTTCACAGCCTCCAATGACTACTCCTGTATCATGTGCAGTGCACTGAAAAGACAGTATCTGTTACTTATTCACATGGAGGGAGTTTTGGTCACGTGTGGTGTACGGTGGCACATTGACACATTGTCAGGTCGGCCTCATGACGCTAGTGACATTCCCTTCCACCTTTAACTGCTTCCTCAAAACCACGGCAGAGCCACGAATGTGACAGTAATAACATCATGCAGGATTTTCCATTCTTCATTCTCACAACCTCCCTTCAAATATATGACTGTCGACATTCCAACACTGGTCAGGCACATGACGTGTTTTCTCATTCCAGTCTCACTTCTCTTCTCACCAGGTCTTCCTCAGAAAACAGGTTTCACCCCCAGGGGACTAAATATACAAGTCAACAGCAGCTTTAGAGAACCTCCTGCCTACCTCAATGTCACATAGCTAAATTTGAAACGCACTCCTTCCTTTTTGGTAACTCCATCATGTGATTATCCCATCTTCCATTTGAACCCAGCAGCATTCTCTATTCCTGTCATTGTCTCACTTTAGGATCAGGTCGGGAATCAAACCAAACGGGAAGTGACCAAGTGGTAAAGTGTGTGTGTGTGTTTGAGTCAGTCTTCTTACCATGTGTGTGTGTGTGTGTGTGTGTGTGTGTGTGTGTGTGTGTGTGTGTGTGTGTGTGTGTGTGTGTGTGTGTGTGTGTGTGTGTGTGTGTGTGTGTGTGTGTGTGTGTGTGTGTGTGTGTGTGTGTGTGTGTGTGTGTGTGTGTGTGAGAGAGAGAGAGAGAGAGAGTGACCAAACTACCACGTCTGTGAAGAGTTTGGCAATACAAAGCATTTTCCCATCGTTGTCAACTAAACAAACCCATCCCTTCTCTGGAGTCCATGTTGTAAGTTATGGCATTGGCTCTATGCCAATGTCAATGGGAGAACAGCAGGGTGCAAACAAACATTGATCCTACTGGGAATGTGTACACATCTATCAGTGCCACCTGGGACGTTGCCCTGCATCCCATTGGCACAGAGATGCCAGGAATAATGTCACAAATCAGAAGACATGAAATAACTGTTATAAATATGTCAACAAATACTTGGAGAGAGGAATATTTTTAGATGTCTGTACCATGTGTCTGGCTTGAGGGACCAGACACATACAGTCGTGATGTTTTTCCACCTGGACCTTATTTATTTGGGGGAAGTTGTGTTTCCATAGCGAGAGGTGACATCAAGGACTTGTGAAGACCAGAATCAACAAAAAACACTAGGGTAATGTCTTACAGTGAAAATGGGCCATTACTGTATAGCTTTCAGTCACAGTCACACACAGTGACGGTGACATGTTTTCTGACCTACCACAGGGCAATACCACATGCACCTCAAAGTGCAACCTCCCTGACATCTCTGACATCCTCCAGCTCAGTGCAGCAAATCAACAGTATTTATTTACTAACTGTGCATGGGAATACAGGGGGGAAACGGGACAAAACAGGGGAATACAGGGGGGAAACGGGACAAAACAGGGAATACAGGGGGGAAACGGGACAAAACAGGGGAATACAGGGAGGAAACGGGACAAAAAAGGGGAATACAGGGGGAAAACAGGGGAATACAGGGGGGAAACGGGATAAAACAGGGGAATACAGGGGGAAACGGGACAAAACAGGGGAATACAGGGGGGAAACGGGACAAAACAGGGGAATACAGGGGGAAACGGGACAAAACATGGGAATACAGGGGGAAACGGGACAAAACATGGGAATACAGGGGGAAACGGGACAAAACAGGGGAATACATGTCTTGTTATGTCTGTTCCTGTCCTTTCTCTTCACTCTGTCTCTCTCTGCTGGTCAAAACAGGGGAACCTTCTCTGTCTCTCATTCTTCAGGATAAAACAGGGGATTCATACACCTGGATTAGGTCTCTATTTCTCTCTCTGTTCCTGCTACTTTCAGTGTCTGATTCTTGTTTGTGTTTTTGATGCAAAAAGCTGTCGGGGAATACAGGGTCCTATCCTGGGAGTCAAAACAGGGGTGCATCCAGGGGGGAATTGTCAACGGGAAAAATGCATTCCTGTTTTTCATTAAAGAACTCTGTTTTCTGTTAAAACAGGGGTCTTCACTCAAGTACATAACAAATAGAAGGAAAAATAGGAAGAATTGAGGAAACATTTTGTCACGTTCGGACCTTAGTTCTGTTATATATGTCTTTGTTTTCGTATGGTCAGGGCGTGAGTTGGGTGGGTTGTCTATGTTCGTTTTTCTATAATTTGGGATTTCTGTGTTCGGTCTGGTATGGTTCTCAATCAGAGGCAGCTGTCAATCGTTGTCCCTGACTGAGAATCATACTTAGGGAGCCTGGTTTCACTTTTGAGTTGTGGGTGTTTATTTTCCGTGTTAGTGGAGATTCTTGACGGCAAGGGACCCAGGGCACAGGCTGGGGAATATCGCGGCCCCAAGGCTGAGCAAGAGGCAACGAAAGCTGGCGGCCTGTAGGGAGGAGACAGAGAGACAGCCTGGTGCGTGTGGCTACCACAGGGCCCACCAGGCTGTTTCTCTGTCACCTCCCTACAGGAAACTCCCGCCTGTCCGGCTGCCAGATCCCGCCTGTCCGGCGCCGCCGGAATCTCTTGTCCATTCGGGACCCATTGCTCGGGTCCCCAGTCCGAGGTCGGCGGGACAAAACGCCGCTCTAAAGAGGCCACGGAGGTGGGCTAAGAGGCGGACAAGGACTATGGTGAAGTGGGGTCCACCTCCCGCGCCAAAACCGCCACCGCGTACAGACACCCACTCAGATCCTCCCCTATAGGGGGTTTTGCGGCCGGAGTCCGCACCTCTGGGGGGATACTGTCACGTTCTGACCTTCGTTCTGTTATTGGGTTGGGTGGGTTGTCTATGTTTTTCTATAGTTTGGGATTTCTGTGTTTGGCCTAGTATGGTTCTCAATCAGAGGCAGCTGTCAATCGTTGTCCCTGATTGAGAACCATAAACTTTTGAGTTGTGGGTGTTTATTTTCCGCGTTAGTATCTGTGCCACACGGGACTGTTTCGGTTTGATTTACTTCACGTTATTGTTTTGTTCAGTGTTCGTTATTCATTAAAAAACATAAACACTTACCACGTTGCATTTTGGTCCTAAATGTGTAAGGACGAAAACCCTTACACATTTATACAATTATAATCACACACAGTGATGGGTAAAATAGGAGATACAAGTATTGCACATTAAAGTGCAATACAAGTGGCATGAGAACATTGAAGAAACATAATTAGTGATTGATGTGAGACCATTAATCCAGACCTCTCTGACCATGTCTTATTGTTTACAGCTGTGATGACATTAGCACACAATGGCACAAATAGAAAAGGGCATGTGACAGAATGGAATGAGTTTTAAGTGGTGCATGTGATGCCCTCCAATACATAACTGATTACATCTCAGGACCAATTTAGCCCAATGTGGACCTGTTTACCCCAAACCAAGGTGTATAGGAACACCAGCGATGGAATTGGGCTGGAACATGGTGGGGGAATCATTTTAAATATGATTTTATCGTGGATGTGTTACTGATTAACTGGATTCAAACAAGTTTGTGTATATGTGCTCAGGGGGCATATTATTTTGCTCTAACCAAATGTATCTCGTGGAACAATAAATATTTATTGAATTGAAAGGGTTTCTTGAACTGAATTCCTAGTGATTTTACAGTGATGAATTCCCGGTAACCATTTTCCCCAGAAGCTTTTCCCCCCCATCTAATTCCACCCCTGGTTTCTTCTAGTTCCACACACGTCTTTCTCCACTTCTCCCTAACCGAGCCCAGTCCAATGGCTGCTGGGGGGAAACCCCTGGGGAGCCCAGTCCAATGGCTGCTGGGGGGAAACCCCTGGGGTATTTGATCCAACAGCCGGGGACAGCAGTGTCAGGTGTCTTTTCTTTGAAACACTGTGGATTCCTCTCAGTCTTCCAGGCCAGACTGGGACCACGTGCTGACAGCAGTAAGGACCATATTGAATGTTTAGGAGAGAATGGGCTGGCCTCAAGCACCCTGGCTGTGTACCATTTACTGGAGGAAGAACGCCCATTCAGATCATTTGATTTCACGCCTAGCAACTACTGGCACTATCAACAATGTCAAACTAGAAGAGCTGCGTTTCCTGAAGAAAATGTGTGTGCTTGCTTTGTCCCAGACAGCAAAGATATTAGACCTCAAACACAGCAAGGTTTTCATTGTCATAAAAACACTAGCTCTTGTCCAGCAAGGTGGATACAGCCCACATAAATTTGAGTGTTTTCTGACATCTTTCCCCGTGATGATTAAAGACTACCAAACTTGTGGTGGATCATATCTATCTTCCTATCAATTGCTTATGGCCAGAAGTGTCTGATCAGAGTTAGCAGGCACGGTAAATGTCACACAACATGCTGATGGTGGAAACAGGTGGGTGTGAGTGTTACTTTGTGGTCTGAAGATTCTGCATCTTTTGAAATATCCTTCCTGAGATCGGAGGTTTAACCTAAGAATCTTGCCCAATGCTTAGCAACGCTTGCACAACAGTGCTACTAGGTATTACCTGTCATGTCTTGTTATGTCTGTTCCTGTCCTTTCTCTTCACTCTCTCTCTCTGCTGGTCTTTTTAGGTTACCTTCTCTGTCTCTCATTCTTCAGCTGTTCTACATCTCCTCTAACTAGCTCATTCACTCTTTCACACCTGTTCTCTCTTCCCCCTCTGATTAGGTCTCTATTTCTTTCTCTGTTCCTGCTACTTTCAGTGTCTGATTCTTGTTTGTGTTTTTTGATGCCAGAAGCAAGCTGTCGTCTCGTTTGCTTCCACCTTGTCCTGTCCTGTCGGAGTCTGCCTGGCAGGTGCCACCTGCACTATACTAACGTTCTTTTTGTTCCGCTGACAACGTTGGAAGAGGATCTATGCCATTCCTGTTTTTTCATTAAAGAACTCTGTTTTCTGTTAAAACCGCTTTTGGGTCTTCACTCAAGTTCATAACAGAAGAATCAGACCAAGAATGGACCCAGCGGCTCCGGACCCTTTTCACTCCGCCGTCGAGATCCAGGGAGCGATGCTAGGCAGACACGAGGAGGAATTGTCTGCTGCTCGACATGCCGTTGAGACCCTGGCCGTCCAAGTCTCCGACCTCACAAGACAGGTTCACCAACTCCACCTCGATCCACCGCCCACTTCCAGGGTTTCCGAGTCTCCGGAGCCCAGGATCAACAACCCGCCGTGTTACTCTGGGGAGCCCACTGAGTGCCGCTCATTCCTCACTCAGTGTGATGTGGTGTTCTCTCTCCAGCCCAACACTTACTCCAGGAGCGCAGCCCGCATCGCCTACGTCATTTCTCTCCTTACCGGACGGGCGCGTGAGTGGGGCACGGCAGTCTGGGAGGCGAGGGCTGAGTGTATTAACCAGTATCAAGACTTTAAGGAGGAGATGATACGGGTTTTTGACCGTTCTGTTTTTGGGGAGGAGGCTTCCAGGGCCCTGTCTTCCCTATGTCAGGGGAATCGATCCATAACGGATTATTCTATTGAGTTTCGCACTCTCGCTGCCTCAAGTGACTGGAACGAGCCGGCTTTGCTCGCTCGTTTTCTGGAGGGTCTCCTCGTCGAGGTTAAGGACGAGATCCTCTCCCGGGAGGTTCCTTCCAGTCTGGACTCCTTAATAGCTCTCGCTATTCGCATAGAGCGACGGTTTGATCTTCGTCGCCGAGCTCGAGGAAAGGAGCTCGCGTTCTCCGCTGCTCCCCTCTCCACATCACTGCCACCTGCCGCATCACTGCCACCCTCCTCCGCCGGCTCGGATGCTGAGCCTATGCAGCTGGGGGTATCCGCATCTCGGCCAAGGAGAAGGACGGAGAATCACCAATCGCCTCTGTCTCTACTGCGGCTCCGCTGGTCATTTTGTCACCTCATGTCCAGTAAAAGCCAGAGCTCATCAGTAAGAGGAGGGCTACTGGTGAGCGCAACTACTCAGGCCTCTCCTTCTGGATCACGCACTACTTTTCCGGTCCATCTCCGCTGGCCCGGTTCATCTGCTTCCTGCAGTGCCTTGATAGACTCTGGGGCGGAGGGCTGTTTTATGGACGAGACCTGGGCTCGGGAACATGACATTCCTCTCAGACAGTTAGGGGAGCCCACGGCCTTGTTCGCTTTAGATGGTAGTTCTCTCCCCAAGATTCGGCGTGAGACGCTGCCTTTAACCCTCACTGTCTCTGGTAATCATAGCGAAACCATTTCTTTTTTAATTTTTCGTTCACCTTTTACACCTGTTGTTTTGGGTCATCCCTGGCTAGTGCGCCATAACCCTTCTATTAATTGGTCTAGTAATACTATCCTATCCTGGAATGTTTCTTGTCATGTAACCTGTTTAATGTCTGCTATCCCTCCTGTTTCCTCTGTCTCTACTTCACAGGAGGAGCCTGGCGATTTGACAGGGGTGCCGGAGGAGTATCACGATCTGCGCACGGTGTTCAGTCGTTCCAAGGCCACTTCTCTCCCTCCACACCGGTCGTATGACTGTAGTATTGATCTCCTTCCGGGAACTACTCCCCCGGGGTAGATTATACTCTCTGTCGGCTCCCGAACGTAAGGCTCTCGGATTATTTGTCGGTTTCGCTCAACGCCGGTACCATTGTCTCCTCCTCCTCTCCCGCCGGAGCGGGGTTTTTTTTTGTTCAGAAGAAGGACGGGTCCCTGCGCCCATGCGTGGATTATCGAGGGCTGAATGACATAACAGTTAAGAATCGTTATCCGCTTCCTCTTATGTCTTCAGCCTTCGAGATCCTGCAGGGAGCCAGGTTTTTCACCAAATTGGACCTTCGTAACGCCTACCATCTCGTGCGCATCAGGGAGGGGGACGAGTGGAAGATTTAACACTCCGTTAGGGCACTTTGAATACCGGGTTCTTCCTTTCGGCCTTGTTAACGCTCCAGCTGTCTTTCAGGCACTAGTTAACGACGTCCTGAGAGACATGCTGAACATTTTTGTTTTCGTTTACATGGATGATATCCTGATTTTTTCTCCGTCTCTCTCGATTCATGTTCAGCACGTGCGGACGCGTCCTCCAGCGCCTTTTGGAGAACTGTCTTTATGTGAAGGCTGAGAAGTGCATTTTTCATGCCGCCTCTGTCCCTTTTCTCGGTTCCGTTATTTCCGCTGAGGGCATTAAGATGGATCCCGCTAAGGTCCAGGCTGTCATTGATTGGCCCGTTCCTAAGTCACGCGTCGAGCTGCAGCGCTTTCTGGGCTTCGCTAATTTCTATCGTCGTTTCATCCGTAATTTCGGTCAGGTGGCAGCTCCCCTCACAGCCCTTACTTCTGTTAAGACGTGCTTTAAGTGGTCCGTTTCCGCCCAGGGAGCTTTTGATCTTCTTAAGAATCGTTTTACATCCGCTCCTATTCTTGTTACACCTGACATCTCTAGCCAGTTTGTTGTTGAGGTTGACGCGTCAGAGGTGGGCGTGGGAGCCATTCTTTCTCAGCGCTCTCTCTCTGACGGCAAGGTCCATCCTTGCGCGTTTTTCTCTCATCGCTTATCGCCGTCAGAACGTAACTATGATGTTGGTAATCGCGAACTGCTCGCCATCCGCTTAGCCCTAGGCGAATGGCGACAGTGGTTGGAGGGGGCGACCGTTCCTTTTGTCGTTTGGACTGACCATAGGAACCTTGAGTACATCCGTTCAGCCAAACGACTTAATGCGCGTCAGGCTCGTTGGGCTCTGTTTTTCGCTCGTTTCGAGTTTGTTATTTCTTATCGTCCGGGCTCAAAAACACCAAGCCTGATGCTTTATCTCGTCTCTTCAGTTCTTCTGAGGTCTCCACCGACCCCGAGGGGATTCTCCCTGACGGGCGTGTTGTCGGGTTGACTGTCTGGGGAATTGAGAGGCAGGTAAAGCAAGCACTTTTCACACTCCGTCGCCGCGAGCTTGTCCTAGGAACCTTCTGTTCGTTCCCGTTCCTACTCGTCCGGCCGTTCTTCAGTGGGCCCACTCTGCCAAGTTAGCCGGCCACCCCGGCGTTCGGGAATACGCTGCTTCCATTCGCCAGCGTTTCTGGTGGCCCACTCGGGAACGTGACGCGCGTCGATTTGTCGCCGCTTGTTCGGTCTGCGCGCAGACTAAATCTGGGAACTCTCCTCCTGCCGGCCGTCTCAGACCGCTTCCCATTCCCTCTCGACCGTGGTCTCACATCGCTTTAGATTTTATCACCGGACTGCCTTCATCAGCGGGAAGACAGTTATTCTTACGGTTGTCGATAGATTCTCTAAGGCGGCTCATTTCATTCCTCTCGATAAGCTCCCTTCTGCTAAGGAGACGGCTCAGATCATTATCGAGAATGTTTTCCCGAATTCATGGCCTTCCGTCTGACGTCGTTTCCGACAGAGGCCCGCAGTTCACGTCTCAATTTTGGAGGGAGTTTTGCCGTTTGATTGGGGCTTCCGTCAGTCTCTCGTCCGGCTTTCATCCCCAGTCTAACGGTCAGTAACGGGCCAATCAGACTGTTGGTCGCATTTTACGCAGTCTTTCTTTTCGTAACCCTGCGTCTTGGTCAGAACAGCTCCCTGGGCAGAGTACGCCCACAACTCGCTTCCGTCTGCTACCGGTCTATCCCCTTTTCAGTGTAGCCTCGGGTACCAGCCTCCGCTGTTCTCATCTCAGCTCGCCGAGTCCTGCGTCCCCTCCGCTCAGGCTTTTGTCCAGCGTTGCGACGCACCTGGAAGGGGGTCAGGTCGGCACTTTGCCGTAATAGGAGACTGTGAGGGCCGCTAATAGCGTAGGACCAAGAGTCCTAGATATTGTTGCGGTCAGAGAGTATGGCTCTCCACTCAGAACCTTCCCCTTAAGACAGCTTCTCACGCAAGTTGGCCCCGCGGTTCATTGGTCCGTTCCGTATTTCCCAGGTCATTAATCCTGTCGCAGTGCGACTTCTTCTCCCGCTATCTTCGTCAAACACCCGGTCTTCCATGTCTCCTGTGTTAAGCCCGTTCTTTCCCTCCCCCCCCATCCTTGTCGAGGGCGCACCCATCTACAAAATTTTGGACATGCGCCCTTGGTCATCAGTACCTAGTGGATTGGGAGGGGTGGTCCTGAGGAGAGGAGTTGGGTTCCCTCTCGGGACGTGCTGGACCGTTCGCTGATCGATGATTTCCTCCGTTGCCGCCAATTTCCTCCTCGAGTGCGCCAGGAGGCGCTCGGTGAGTGGGGGTTTCATGTCTTGTTATGTCTGTTCCTGTCCTTTCTCTTCACTCTCTGCTGGTCTTTTTAGGTTACCTTCTCTGTCTCTCATTCTTCAGCTGTTCTACATCTCCTCTAACTAGCTCATTCACTCTTTCACACCTGTTCTCTCTTCCCCCTCTGATTAGGTCTCTATTTCTTTCTCTGTTCCTGCTACTTTCAGTGTCTGATTCTTGTTTGTGTTTTTTGATGCCAGAAGCAAGCTGTCGTCTGTTTGCTTCCACCTTGTCCTGTCCTGTCGAGTCTGCCTGGCATGCCACCTGCACTATACTAACGTTCTTTTTGTTCCGCTGACAACGTTGGAAGAGGATCTATGCCATTCCTGTTTTTTCATTAAAGAACTCTGTTTTCTGTTAAAACCGCTTTTGGGTCTTCACTCAAGTTCATAACATTACCTTCCATTGCGTGTTCATCTGTGCGCCTCCATTTCTTTTACTTTGCAAAGGAACATCTGTCCACTTTAATATGGGAGTCTACTAAAGCAATCAGACCTGTTGGTGAGTTCTACATTAGTCTACTAAAGCAATCAGACCTATTGGTGAGTTCTACATTAGTCTACTAAAGCAATCAGAACTATTGGTGAGTTCTACATTAGTCCACTAAAGCAATCAGAGCTATTGGTGAGTTCTACATTAGTCTACTTGTAACGGTTCTCGTCTGTCGAAGGAGAAGCGGACCAAAATGCAGCGTGGTATTTTTGAGACATGTTTAATGACGAGCTCTGGCTGCGCTGAACAGGCAGGAGACTCCAGCAGCGCTGTAGAGGAGGAAGGCTCTGGCAACGCTGAACAGGCGGGAGACTCCAGCAGCGCTGTAGAGGAGGAAGGCTCTGATAGCGCTGGACAGGCGAGGCGCACTGTATGTCTGATGCGTGGTGCTGGCACTGGTGGTACTGGGCCGAAGACACGCACAGGAAGCCTGGTGCGGGGAGCTGCCACCAGAGGGCTGGTGTGTGGAGGTGGCACAGGATGGGCTAGACCGTGAAAGCGTACTGGAGATCTTGAGAGCAGTGCTGGCACAGGACGTGCAAGGCTAGGGAGGTGTACAGGAGGCCTGGTGCGTGAGGCTGGCACCATCTTCACCAGCCGACTAACACGCACCTCAGGACGAGTATGGAGCGCTGACCCAGGTGCCATCAAATCCCCGACATGCTCTGTCGGGCGAATATCCTGCTTAAAGCACCAACGCAGCAACTCCCTCATTTCTCTCTCCTCCAATCTCCCCATTAACTCCTTCACAAGCTCTGCCTCGCTCACCTCCAACACCGGCTCTGGTTTTGGTCTCCTCCTTGGCTCCTCACGATAAACAGGGAGAGTTGGCACAGGTCTGACTCCTGACTCTGCCACACTCTCCCTGAGCCCCCCCCCCCAATAAATATTTGGGGCTGACTCTCGGGCTTCCTTCCGCGCCGCCGTGCTTGCTTCGCCAACCTCATTCTCTCGTATCCTTCCGCACACTGCTCCATCGAATCCCAGGCGGGCTCCGGCACTCTCCCTGGGTCGACCGCCCACCTGTCTATCTCCTCCCAAGTTGTGTAGTGCAGATTTTGTTGCTCCTACTGTTGCTGTTGCCTGTTACCACGCCGCTTGGTCCTGTTGTTGTGGGTGATTCTGTAACCTGTTCTCGTCTGTCGAAGGAGAAGCGGACCAAAATGCAGCGCGGTATGTTTAATGACGAATGAAAAAAACGAACTATACAAAAACAACAAACGGAACGAAAACCTATACAGCCTATCTGGTGACAACAAACACAGAGACGGGAACAATCACCCACGAAATACTCAAAGAATATGGCTGCCTAAATATGGTTCCCAATCAGAGACAACGATAAACACCTGCCTCTGATTGAGAACCACTCCAGACAGCCATAGACCTTGCTAGATAACCCCACTAAGCCACACACCCAACACCCCACAAAAGCCCAAGACAAAACACACCACAATAAACCCATGTCACACCCTGGCCTGACCAAATAAATGTATTTTTAAATGTATTTATAAATATATTTCGACCAGGGCGTGACAATACTAAAGCAATCAGACCTGTTGGTGAGTTCTACATTAGTCTACTAAAGCAATCAGACCTATTGGTGAGTTCTACATTAGTCTACTAAAGCAACCAGACCTATTGGTGAGTTCTACATTAGTCTACTAAAGCAACCAGACCTGTTGGTGAGTTCCACAATAGTTTACTAAAGCAATCAGACCTATTGGTGAGTTCTACATTAGTTTACTAAAGCAATCAGACCTATTGGTGAGTTCTACATTAGTCTACTAAAGCAATCAGACCTATTGGTGAGTTCTACATTAGTCTACTAAAGCATTCAGACCTGTTGGTGAGTTCTACATTAGTCTACTAAAGCAATCAGACCTATTGGTGAGTTCTACATTAGTCTACTAAAGCATTCAGACCTATTGGTGAGTTCTACATTAGTCTACTAAAGCAATCAGACCTATTGGTGAGTTCTACATTAGTCTACTAAAGCATTCAGACCTGTTGGTGAGTTCTACATTAGCCTCTAACAATTGGAACATCTCCCTCTACCATACAATTACTTTCAGTGTAAATATTCATGGAATAACCAGAGGGCATAAAGATCTGTTCCAAACAGACGATCATTTAATAAAATATAATTCAGCTTTCACTTTGATGTGTCGTTCCCTCGTACATTGGATGTATAAAAGATGGATGTATAAAAGACGGAAATATATTTCCTCAGAAGAGCCAGAGATGTATTGCAGCAACTCCTTAAATAACCTGTGAAAATAGACATTTCATGGGAAAATGTCCGTACTCCGCTTCATACACGCCAAAACAATACATCAAAAATATTTTTGGTAACCACAATGATTGGGCGGCCTGAGAGGAATCTTCTTCGTGCCAATTAATGCGTTTTGAAGATGTGAGGAGGAAGCCATCACAAAGCTCTATTCTTCCCTGTCCATTCAAAAATCAGCTCTCTAAGCATGACTAGTCTAAAACATCAAGTTCACCAGACAAGTCTGCATTTATGGTGTGATGACATATTTCTTTGATGTGGTAACTGTTCAAGATGCTTAGCATAGTTTAAGAAACACTGTAGTATTGTTCTACATTCAGAACTGATTTTTAAAATATTCATAAGTCAGTTGTTCAGCTCAGTTAACTGGAAATCAATGTTGCCTGATTAGTAAATGTACCCAGTGGTCTTACTCAACTAACCAGGAAGTCATGGTCATTTCGATATCAGGGAATAGGGATGGTCTGAGCATGACTTACTTGCATTGGGCAAGTTATGGTTTTACCAAATTACACTACAGCTGTGCACATAATTCTTAGAATTTCACATGAAAGAAGAAGCTGACACATTCCTATGTATAGTATGATTTTCCTTTCTCACACAGGAACTAAATCTACAGTGGTGCACCACCTCTAGACAGAAACTAAAGCTACTGTGCTGCTAGTCTCCAAACAGGAACTAAAGCTACGGTGGTGCTAGCCTCCAAACAGGAATAAGATTGACTGATAAGATAGCTCTGGTGCCAGGAACTTTCCTCCATATCCCATCACTTCCAGGTACTGTACTGTCAACAGTAATGATGCAACACTTTACCCTAGACATTTCATCTACTCTATCTGCAGTGGAGGCTGTTGAGGGGAGGATGGTTCATAATGGTGGCTGGAGCAGAGCAAATGGAATGGCATCAAGCACATAGAAACCATGTGTTTGATGGTTTTGATTCTATTCCACTTATACCACTTCAGCCACTAGCACGAGCCTGTCCTCCCCAATTAAGTTGCCACCAACATCCTGTGGTAAACTCAATGAATGGAAGCTGCACAGCAGGACACAGATAAGATCATTAGGCTCGTACTATTCATTCACCGTCCTCCATTAGAAACGGAGGCCTTTTTAACAAATGAATGCATGAGGACACACCTGTCTCATTCTGAAAACTGTAAGCATCCACCGAGAGCAAATCAAATCAAATTGTATTTAGAAGATGGTTAGCAGATGTTACTGCGAGTGTAGCGAAATGCTTGTGCTTCTAGTTCCGACAATGCAGTAATATCCAACGAGTAATCTAACCTAATCTAACCTAACAATTTCACAACAATCACCAAACAATACACACAAGTGTAAAGGAATGAATAAGAATATGTACATAAAAAAATATATGAATGAGTGATGGTACAGAACGGCATAGGCAAGATGCGGTGGATGGTATAGAGTAATGTAGGGTATGTAAACATTATATAAAGTGGCTAGTGATACATTACATTAAGATGGCAAGATGCAGTAGATGGTATAGAGTGCAGTATATACATATGAGATGAGTAATGTAGGGTATGTAAACATTATATGAAGTGGCATTGTTTAAAGTGGCGAGTGATACATTTATTACATCAATTTTTCCAGTGGCTGGAGTTGAGTCAGTATGTTGGCAGCAGCCACTCAATGTTAGTGCTGGCTGTTAAACAGTCTGATGGCCTTGAGATAGAAGCTGTTTTTCAGTCTCTCTGTCCCTGCTTTGATGCACCTGTACTGCCCTCGCCTTCTGGATGATAGCGGGGTGAAGAACAGGCAGTGGCTGTTGGCCTTAATGTGACATCAGGTGGTGTAGGTGTCCTGGAGGGCAGGTAGTTTGCCCCCAGTGATGTGTTGTGCAGACCTCACTCTGGAGAGCCTTATGGTTATGGGCGGAACAGTTGCCTACCAGGCAGTGATACAGCCCGACAAGATGCTCTCGATTTTGCATCTGTAAAAGTTTGGGAGTGTTTTTGGTGACAAGCCAAATTTCTTCAGCCTCCTGAGGTTGAAGAGGCGCTGCTGCACCTTCTTCACCACACTGTCTGTGTGGTTGGACCCTTTCAGTTTGTCCGTCATGTGTACGCCGAGGAACTTAAAACTTTCTACCCTCTCAACTACACGATTAACTCCTTTGTTTTGTTGACGTTGAGTGTGAGGTTATTTTCCTGACACCACACTCCGAGGGCCCTCACCTCCTCCCTGTAGGCTATCTCGTCGTTGTTGGTAATCAAGCCTACCACTGTAGTGTCATCTGCGAACTTGATTATTGAGTTGGAGGTGTGTGTGGCCACACAGTCATGGGTGAACAGGGACTACAGGAGAGGGCTGAGAACGCACCCTTTTGGGGCCCCAGTGTTGAGGATCAGCAGGGTGGAGATGTTGTGACCTATCCTCACCACCTGGGGGCGGCCGTCAGGAAGTCCAGGACCCAGTTGCACAGGGTGGGGTCAAGACCCAGGGTGATGACGAGTTTGGAGGGTACTATGGTGTTAAATGCTGAGCTGTAGTCGATGAACAGCATTCTCACATAGGTATTCCTCTTGTCCAGATGGGTTAGGGCAGTGTGCAGTGTGGTTGTGATTGCGTCATCTGTGGACCTATTGGGGCGGTAATCAAATTGGAATGGGTCTAGGGTGTCAGGTAGGGTGGAGGTGATATGGTCCTTGACTAGTCCCTCAAAGCACTTTATGATGACGGAAGTGAGTGCTATGGGGCGTTAGTCATTTAGCTCAGTTAACTTGAAGCATGTGAAGCATGTGGGGACAGCAGACTGGGATAAGGATTAATTGAATATGTCCGTAAACACACCAGCCAGCTGGTCTGCGCATGCTCTGGGGACGCGGCTGGGGATGCCGTCTGGGCCTGCAGCCTTGCAAGGGTTGACACATTTAAATGTTTTGCTCACGTTGGCTGCAGTGAAGGAGAGCCCGCAGGTTTTGGTAGCGGGCCGTGTCAGTGGCACTGTGCTGTCCTCAAAGCGATCAAATAAATGGTTTAGTCTGTCTGGGAGCAAGACATCCTGGTCCGTGATAGGGCTGGTTTTCTTTTTATAGCCCGTGATTGACTGTAAACCCTGCCACATACCTCTTGTGTCTGAGCCGTTGAATTGCAACTCTACTTTGTCTCTATACTGACGCTTAGCTTGTTTGATTGCCTTGCGGAGGGAATAGCTACACTGTTTGTATTCGGTCATGTTTCCGGTCACCTTGCCCTGATTAGAAGCAGTGGTTTGCGCTTTCAGTTTTGCGCAAATGCTGCCATCAATCCACAGTTTCTGGTTTGGGAATGTTTTAATAGACGCAGTGGGTACGACATCGCCGACGCACTTGCTAATAAACCCGCTCACCGAATCAGCGTATTCATCAATGTTATTGTTCGCCGCAATGCGGAACATATCCCAGTCCACGTGATCGAAGCAATCTTGAAGCGTGGAATCCTATTGGTCGGACCAGTGTTGAACAGACCTGACATGGGAGCTTCCTGTTTTAGTTTCTGTCTATAGGCTGGAAGCAACTAAATGGAGTCGTGGTCAGCTTTTCCGAAAGGAGGGCGGGGGAGGACCCTATACGTGTCGCGGAAGTTAGAATAACAATGGCCTAGGGTTTTGCCGGCACTGGTTGCGCAATCAATACGCTGATAGAATTTTGGGAGCCTTGTTTTCAGATTAGCCTTGTTAAAATCCCCAGCTACAATAAATGCAGCCTCAGGATATGTGGTTTTCAGTTTACATAGAGTCAAATGAAGTTCATTTAGGGCCATCAATGTGTCTGCTTGGGGGGGGATATATGCGGCTGTGATTATAATCGAAGAGAATTCTCTAGGTTGATAATGCGATCGGCATTTGATTGTGAGGAATTCTAAGTCAGGTGAACAAAAAGACTTGACTTCCTGTATGTTGTTATGATCACACCACGTCTCGTTAATCATAAGGCATACACCCCCGCCCTTCTTCTTACAAGAAAGATGCTTGTTTCTGTCGCCGCGATGCGTGAAGAAACCAGCTGGCTGTACCATCTCCGATAGCGTGTCTCGAGTGAGCCATGTTTCCGTACAACAAAGAACGTTACAGTCTATGATGTCTCTCTGGAAGGCTACCCTTGCACGGATTTCATCAACCTTGCTGTCAAGAGACTGGACATTGGTGAGTAGTATGCTCGGGAGCGGTGCACGATGTGCCCGTCTACGGAGCCTGACCAGAAGACCGCTCCGTCTACGGCGTCGTTGTTTTGGGTCGCCGGCTGGGATCCGATCCATTGTCCTGGGTGGTGGGCAAAACACAGGATCCACTTCGGGAAAGTCGTATTCCTGAACGTAATGTTGGTGAGTTGACGTTGCTCTTATATCCAGTAGTTCCTCCCGACTGTATGTAATAAAACCTAAGATTACCTGGGGTAACAATGTAAGAAATAACACATAAAAAAACAAAATACTGTATAGTGTCCTAGGAACGCAAAGCGAGGCGGCCATATCTGTCGGCGCCGGAAGTTAGAGTCCAAATCCATGCTGCAATTGTATTTTATCACAGAAAAATGTGTAGCCTATGTTTGAGCCAACCTAGCTTGGTGCATGGACTTTAGGCCTAAATCTACGTTCAGTCTGAGCAGCATGTAACTACTTCTGTGGGCCTAAAAGGAGTTTCAGCAAACAGCATTTCACAAAAGTGTTGAACTTTTGTAGCCTCAGCGTATCCAGCTGTCTAAATACTGAAAGCTAGGCCTTTCTTTGTTCGTCAAGAGCAATGCCATAGAAAATCTCATGAAAAGTAGCATAACAAGAAGCTCTTAAGATATGTTACAGTTAAATCAAACTCCGCCAATCCGGGAACAGCAAAATATACAATTTCTGACTACATTTTTATGCTTTTCATTCCTCCATTTATCCCCCTTTTTCTACCCAATAAATGTATGTACTGGAAGCTTGTCTCAGAGTCAGTCTGAAGCAGTTGCTTTACCCCTGAAGCTGAATGTTTCAGACCACCAAATAGTCACAACACCTCATCCTATCCTCTTCTATAGGAAAGGTCACTCCACTTCATGTCCCTTCACTTCAACTCACTCCAATTCAAGTCACTCCACTTCAACTCACTCCACTTCAACTCAGTCCAATTCAAGTCACTCCACTTCAACTCACTTCACTTCAACTCACTCCAATTCAAGTCACTCCACTTCAACTCACTTCACTTCAACTCACTCCACTTCATGTCACTCCACTTCGAGGTTTGGAGAGGGCGAGTAGTAAATAGTGAAATATATCAAAACGTTTGTACAGTAAGGTAATACTGGAACACCTCAGGCTGTATTGGTTTAGTGTAACTCAATCACTCTGGTTTAGTCATACTATAAACCTGGGTGACTGTTTGATGAGACAGAATACAGACTTGTCTAATGTCTCTGTGTGTGTGTGTATCTGTACGTGTGTGTGTGTGTGTTTGTGTGTGTACGTGTGTGTGTGTATGTGTGCATGCATCTTTGTGCGTGAATCTGTGCTTGCATACTTGTGTGTCTACCCAGCCAAGCCTCTCAACCTGTTCTTCAGACGTCCTGCCAAATGTACAGAGAGCACACAGGAACAGCAGAGGAGAGCTGGGAGTTACAGTTACAGGTCAGTTAGTAGTAGACAGGTCCTGCTGACCCCGGACAGACCAGAGATCTGACCACTACCCTCCAGGTTAAGTACACACAGACCAGAGTTGTTGGCAGACAGACAGTGAAACATTGGAACTTGCATTATGCGTCATCCTCCACCCCGCTGTTTAAAAAGTCATTTCTCTCAGCCTTGATTTGAAAGGAAAAATGATAATTTACTCTTTAAACTGAAGAAGACTCTGATAATGCACTTGAAATAAACTTGTTTGTTTTTCATTTGAATTCAATCTGTTCTGGTGTCGGTGTAGGCTACAATATGACATCTTCTTTGATGTCTGCCAGGTGTCTAAGACAATGAGATCCCTAGACTGGCTGTGTGATGACTTCCTATGACTTCCTCTTTCCTGGTTGGGCCAACTCAACACCACGTCTCCTCTCTATTCACTTCCATTCTTCCCCCAGGAGGGCCTGCTAACCAGCCGTATGCCCGTCTCACACTGATGACACAACAGGGTTTTCTGGAAAACAAATGGAATACAGTAGAGTTGTCTGACTGGCTGCTTTCCCCCCTAGGTTGCATCTCATTTGGCACCCTATCCCCTATGTAGTGCCCTTCTTTTGACCAGGGCCCATAGGGCTCTTGAATAGGGTGCCATTTAGGACACAGCCCTAGCTATCCAGTCTAGAGGTCTGATCTGAATCACCAGGCACCTGACTCACCGCTGTAGACACAGCTGGCTCTCTCCAAAGCTCATTATGAGCTGTGCCAAAACGACATCATCCCCCCCTGCCAGGGCTGGCTCTAGTCTTTTGGGGGCCCTAAGCCATATTTGATTGGGGTACCCCCCTCCCAGGCAAAACATTTTAATGGCCCCCCTCTTGATGGTGATATTTACACATTTCCTGCAATTCTACACATTTTGCCATGGAGCAGAGAGAAGTTGAGAAATTTTATAACAAATGTCATGCAATTCTGTTCATTTTGTCACATTTACATGTGTATTTTAGTAATTTAGCTGACACTCTTATCCAGAGCAACTTACAGTTAGTGCATTCATCTTAAGATAGCTAGGTGGGAAAACCACATATCACAGTCATAGTACAATGCTTTTCCTCAATAAAGTAGCTATTATCAAAGTCAGTGCTAGTGGGGGGAGACAATGTATTATTATTAAGGGGGAGTGGTGCTGTGGGATTATTTAAGATACTCTTTGAAGAGGTAGGGTTTCAGATGTTTTCGGAAGATAGGGCCAAGAGACCAGACATGGCAGAACTGAGTACTTAGGTTGAGGTAGAGGTTGAGGCAGTTCATTTTTCTGCTCCATAGGCCACAGGGCAGAGAAAAAAAATGTGCAGTTTTACAGCAAATCTCCTGCTTATGTTGCTTATGCCTGGAGCACCCTACCACTGCCCTCTCTCTTTAGTCTCCACCTTCCCCCTCTCAGTAAAGATCTGGTTAAGAAAATGATCAAATGGAGCACGCAACCCTCCTTAATGGCCTGTGTCCACTGCCTAACTTGTTTCTGTCTTTCTCTCTCTTCCTGGGTTGGCCTGCCTGGTGTCTTCCCTGACTGGGCGGATGAATATTAGAGTGTGGACATTGAGGTGGGTGAGATGGCAGGGAGTGGTAGAAACCTGGCCTGGTGTTTGAGCCCGGGTTGCCTGTGTGCCACTAGACTGTAAGTAGCCCTCTGAGCCCAACGCCTCTGCATTACCTCGGGGAGCCAATGCAACTCTTCAGATTCCTCCCCGGCAAAGTTAATCACCATTGAACCACCTTCATTACCATAGACTGGCTGTTTAAACCCTGGGTTAATCTACCTACCCATTCTCAGGGCTTGTGTCAGTCAGATCTCTGATGAGTAAACAGGAAGGGAGAAACAGAGGATGATGAGTAGGGAACAAGTCACACATTACAGTACATGGAGACAGGGAGTGTAACACCAGGGCTGCATCCCAAATGGCATCTAGTTCTCTATGTAGTGCACTTCTGTTGACCAGAGTCCTATTGATCCAAGTCTAAAGTACTAGGGTGCCATTTTGGACACGACTAGAGTGTGCTCCGCTCGTTCAACGTCTTACACTACAAAATGTGTCAGATCACGTGATTTACTCTAAGGGATGTTAAACGATCAATGTTTTTTGTGTTTTTTTTATTTCCATCTTCCTGTAGTGTCCCGAATTTCCCAACTCCTTTCGTTCAAATGTATACTTTGATTGAATGATTCAAATGATATGAAGAATGAAATGGACATGTTTATGAGCATGGTGAGCGTGTAGTGACCTGGTCTCATATAGCCATCTATCCAGTTGGGATCTAGACATTTTTATTGATTTAACATGTTTTAACTAGGCAAGTCAGTTAAGAACAAATTCTTATTTACAATGATGGCCAACCCTGGCCAAACACGGATAACGCTGGGGAATTTGTGCGCCGCCCTATGGGATTCACAGCCGGAAGTAATGCAGCCTGGATAACTGATCTGTATAGGATAGTAGTCTATGAAAAGCAAAGGATGTAATGCATTCTGGATAACTGATCTGTATAGGATAGTAGTCTATGAAAAGCAAAGGATGTAATGCATTCTGGATAACTGATCTGTATAGGATAGTAGTCTATGAAAAGCAAAGGATGTAATGCATTCTGGATAACTGATCTGTATAGGATAGTAGTCTATGAAAAGCAAATGATGTAATGCATTCTGGATAACTGATCTGTATAGGATAGTAGTCTATGAAAAGCAAAGAATTTAATGCATTCTGGTTAACTGATCTGTATAGGATAGTAGTCTATGAAAAGCAAAGGATGTAATGCATTCTGGATAACTGATCTGTATAGGATAGTAGTCTATGAAAAGCAAAGGATGTAATGCATTCTGGATAACTGATCTGTATAGGATAGTAGTCTATGAAAAGCAAAGGATGTAATGCATTCTGGATAACTGATCTGTTTAGGATAGTAGTCTATGAAAAGCAAATGATGTAAAAATGGTGCTAGTTCTAAAGAAACTGACAGCCATTGCCAAGGAAACGGTGTCCCCATAATAAAGTTATAAATGTTTGTTTAAAGCTTGAACTGTCCAATCAAAACATATTGGCGCCCTCTATGGGGCACTGGCATAGCATTCAGCCGCTGCCAGAGAGGAACAGCGTGTTCTGGCTGTTCCACTAGGAGGCCCATTCACCAACCACTGTCAACAGTGCTCAGATTAATGAAACTACTTCTTTAAACGTCAAATGTATCAGATCATGTGATTACCTTAACATGTTTTTCACTATATAGGCCTATTCTGCAAACCAATAGGTTGGACACTATTGATTAACTTATAATGTTTATAACATGCTAAATATATAGTAGTCTAGTGGTATTATAATGCATTTAGTGCATTATAATAACATTACTATTACCAGCAAAGCTAATACAATACGGCGATAACAGACAGTTTTTACAATCAATTCGCTGCAGGAAAAGTTATTGCCTGGAACTCCATAACTTCATTTTGGAGGAACAGCGGGGGAGGGGAGGACTTCTCTGTTGAATACCAGGAATCGTCCTTTTAAAAAAAACATTTCTTACTGACAATCTGCCAAGAGGCCCTTACTGGAAAAACAAGGGGGTGGAGCCTCCCGACACATTATGAGCGCTACTCGCAAGCGCTGCGCGATCATTAAAGAGGCAAATGATGTACGAGCAACGTCCAGTCAGTCCAACGTAGAACACAGACAAAGGACACAACTGACACTGTAAAGGACAGTGCACATCAGCAAGGATACAATTGTTACAAGTTGAACAACACAAGATATCAAGCTCAAGGAAGCAAATATACTCAAGGGATTGAAGCAATTGGATAAACTTTCAAAGTTCCAAGAACAGAGAGAACCCGTTAAAAGGTAAGAAATACGACTCTATTGATTCTATTGTTTAAAAGTAGCAAAGGCGAAGACAATGTAGCATTATAAATCATTAGCGATTTTTTTTCATGGGACTTTTGTATGTAAAATGACGCAACAGTTGAAGGATTCCGCTCACGAGCCTGCTCGACTTTACTGGAACTGACCGCGGTGACTGAGCCGGAGGGCAGAGATAAACCAACTTCCCTGGAAATGAGCAGGACAGAGTAAACGGCAGCCTAATTGAACATCACGTCTATTCTACTGAAATAGAATGTTTTCACTTTCACATACAATAGCCATATAGGCGATTTGTCGTAAATAATATGGTTATAAATCATGTAGCAGTGCGTAAATGAAGTGACGATAGCAACATGAGCGGTGTCGAATCATATTACTTCGTGTGGTTCTCAATAGTCCGCTACAGGACAAAAAATAGCCAGGGCCTCATTGGTAAAAATGTTCCACTATGTAACCAGAGAAGTTTAATTAGAATATTTGAAATTATAGCCAAAACATAATCTTTGCCTGAGAGCTACATGAGTTGAGGACTATTAGATTACTCTCAATCCTAAAACAATTACACTATAAATAAACCTTTTATCGACTGTTATTTATTTCTATAATTAAAATGATAGAACTGGATATCTTGAGTTGATTAACTAAACGTCAGTTATTTGGATCATATTGCCAAATGCCCTGAGGTCCACTCAATGTCCAAATCACTCCACTCTGAGCAGATACTTTGGACACTGATGATTTTCTCTGCTTTTTCTCCAGGACTATCCTCTCCAGACACAACAACAACAACATCTAAAGGCCTTGACCTCTAGGGAGATTGGTGACCTCTACTCTCCGACCTCCTCCTTCTAGTCTTCTGTTGTCTGTGTGGTGCCCAGTGCTCACCAGGCAGGTCGCAAAGAAGCGGTGCGCAGCGCCATGGTAACCCACAGCAAGTTTGACTCCGTCATGAGCAGCAGCCCCTTCGACTCCACCATGCGGCTGCCTCACCGTTACAAGACCTTCAGCTCCAAGGTGCAGTACCAGCTCGTCGTCACCACCCTGCACAAGCTCCAGGAGAGCGGCTTCTACTGGGGCTCTATCAATGGCAAGGAGGCCAACGCCATGCTGGCCGCCGAGTCCATCGGCACCTTCCTGATCCGCGACAGCTCCGACAACCGACACTTCTTCACGCTCAGCGTCAAGACGGCGTCTGGCACCAAGAACCTGCGCATCCAGTGTGACTCCGGGTCCTTCTTACTCCAGACGGACCCCAAGAGCTTGCAGGCTGTGCCCCGCTTCGACTGTGTGCTCAAGCTGGTCCACCACTACATGCCCCCAACCAAAGGGGCTTCGCTGGTGGAGAAAAACACGAGGGGAGGGAACGCCTCCTACTACATCTACTCTGGAGGGGAGAAGATTCCCCTGGAGCTCCTCAAACCTTTCTCCTCCACTATGTCCAGCCTGCAGCACCTGTGTAGGAAAACAGTCAACGGACACCTGGACATATCCAGCAAACGGGACCAGCTTCCCCACCCGCTCAAAGAGTTCCTGCAGGAGTACGACGCGCCCATCTAGGCCCCTCTCTGGATACGTAGTGCCTCGATGGCATAAGACTTGATAAAGGTGTTATGAAGGGGACTTGGGCAGGTGTGAGAGACAGTGTGGCAGTACCCCACAGAACTGGGGGGAAAATATGACTGTCTGTATCTGTGTCTTAGAGGGATGGTTCACCCACATCAGGGTGACGAGGCAGAGGGGAAGGCAGCAGCATGAGTCAGTCTGAGAAAGTAGAAGAAGATGCTTGGTATTGTGGTTCTCATAAGGGCTGTACTGTACCTATCTCCCAAGCCCAGGAGTGATATAACGTTACCATGAGGAGTAGAGCTATGCTGGTCCCACGTCAGCCAGTCACTCTCAACAGGCTGCCAACCAAAAGACAAGAGGTGGGCGTCGTCATCAGACTTTCCAGTCTCTCATTCATGCAGAGAGAGAGAGACAGAACGAGAGAGAAGGAGAGAGAGAGAGAGAGAGAAAAGGAGGACTGGTTCATTGAGAGGCTAAACGGCCAGTCGGTGTGCTGCTAATTGGTTCAGATGTGTGTCAGTCAGGCCTTCAATTGGACCAGAAAAGAACTATTTCCCAACCTCAACTCTAACCTCACTGCATGACTAATAACTTCCTCCCGAGGTCCGCTCTCTCTCTTTAGTCGATGAAGGCTCTGAGCCAGCATCTTGCCTGCCTTCACACCTCTGACGAAGCACACATTCCCACTGCTGCTAACCACGGGGTCTGGCTGTGGCACGGCACCGGCCTGAGAAACACAAACACACCAGCCTCTCCTATCCATTCAACCATTACATCAGGATTGGCTGTATTGACTGTCCTTAGCTGGCTGTTGGATATTAGTTACGGACATTAGCCCTGAGCCTGGAAGTATTAAACTCGTTGGTCGGAGTACCAAGCTTTTTGGCTTCCTCTGGGAAAACTGGGATCTCTGTCTCAGCCTTGCCAGGAAACTGCCTAGCAACCGGAATTCTAACCCATGTTGCAAAGGGGACATTTAACGTCACCACCTCCAACATCACACTTTGAGTCAATAGTTGTTTATTTCGTTAGAAAAACTAGCCACAACTGCAAACCAATTATGACCCAATGTTACAGAAGTGTGAAGCCACAAACGGCCGAATGGAGAAAATTATATTTGATACTTAAGGTGTTGAAGATGTGTGTAATGATTGGTTGATTGGCAGGGCTTTTGATTTGAACATGCCAAACCTGTCCTGACCTCACCAACAAAACGGTTTCTTGACTGAACAACGAATACTTGCATGATGAATAAATGAATGAGGGGTTGCTTTTATACTTGAGATAATAACATCACTATATACAGAGGAAATAGAGTCCGGGTGAGCCCTCAGTAGATAGGAAATATACACCGATGAATGTGGTGGTATTTGTGCCACAGACAGGATACCAGATATCACTTGCTATTGAATGTATTCAAATCTGAGAATCTCTCTTCCTCTCAAAGAGAGCATCGAAGGTTCATCCTGTTCCATTTATTTTTCTTAAAACCAGACAATGTTTACATGACTGACAGAAAAATGCAAACAGGTTTTCTCCTATCTTTTATAAAGATATTCATTATTGTCGAGCCAGGTGACTGGCTGCAGTAGAAGCATGATCGAGTTTGAAGAAAAGGAGATCGCAGAAGCAAGCAGAACTAAAAACTTTGCACATATTTATATTCCTACGACATTTCAATAATTTATAATAAAGAGCACTATTTTTTTAATGAATGACATCCTTGTTGTGTGACCTTATTTGGGGGGTGTTACATCATATATGACTATACGTTTTGGGTATTTGACACTAGATTCTCATCACTACACATGTCTAAAACATCCCACCTTCAGTTAACCACACAAGAAGTCAGAACACATAACCTCAAAAGAGCTGGGTAGAAATAACGTGTTTTTATTCATTTCATCGCTGTTTACTACGTTCATTGGACAGGAACCATGCACATGAATTAACATTGAATTTCACTAACAACTAGACTTTTATGGGGCCAATTTCCCAGACAGAAGCCTAATCCTGGACTCAAACGTGCTTTTTAGTCCTGGACTAGGCTTAACCTGTGTCCGAGAAACCAGCCCCTAAAGGGACTGTTATCTAAACAGATCAGGAAACATTTCTCTCAGTATCTAATCTGTTGTCTAAGCCCCTCCCTTTACCATGTAAAGTGTGTGTGGATCCAGAGAATTACACTAGAAGTGATCGAGTGATGTCCCCGCCCCCAAGCCTTTGTTCCAGTGGAAGAGGATTAACCTCCCTTCAACACTGTATAGCAACTATTCAGTGGAGGCTGCTGAGGGGAGAACGGCTCATAATAATCTATTTTAAAAAATGCATATATTTTTTTTAACTAGGCAAGTCAGTTAAGAACAAATTATTATTTACAATGTGGGCCAAACCTGGACAACGCTGGGCCAATTGTGCGCCGCCCTATCAAAGCTGGGTGTGGTACAGCCTGGATTCAAACCAGGGTATCTGTAGTGACACGTCTAGCACTGAGATGCAGTGCCTTAGACCGCTGGAGTATAATGGTATCAAACACGTGTATTTTTATTTTTACATTTTTTATTTCACCTTTATTTAATCAGGTAGGCTAGTTGAGAACAAGTTCTCATTTGCAACTGCGACCTGGCCAAGATAAAGTGTAGCAATTCGACACATACAACAACACAGAGTTACACATGGAATAAACAAAACATACAGTCAATAATACAGTAGAACAAAAGAAAACAAAAAGTATATATACAGTGAGTGCAAATGAGGTAAGTTAAGGAAATAAATAGGCCATGGTGGCGAAGTAATTACAATATAGCAATTAAACACTGGAATGGTAGATTGGCAGAAGATGAATGTGCAGGTAGAGATACTGGGGTGCAAAGGAGCAAAATAAATAAATAAATACCAGTATGGAGATGAGGTAGGTAGATAGATGGGCTGTTTACAGATGGGCTATGTACAGGTGCAGTGACCTGTAAGCTGCTCTGACAGCTGGTGCTTAAAGCTAGTGAAGGAGATGTGAGTCTCCAACTTCAGAGATTTTTGCAGTTCGTTCCAGTCATGGGCAGCAGAGAACTGGAAGGAAAGACGACCAAAGGAGGAATTGGCTTTGGGGGTGACCAGTGAGATATATCTGCTGGAGCGCATGCTACGAGTAGGTGCTGCTATGGTGATCAGTGAGCTGAGATAAGGCGGGGCTTTACCTAGCAGAGACTTGTAGATAACCTGTAGCCAGTGGATTTGGCAACGAGTATGAAGCGAGGGCCAACCAACGAGAGCGTACAGGTCGCAATGGTGGGTAGTGTATGGGGCTTTGGTGACAAAAAGGATGGCACTGTGATAGACTGCATCCAGTTTGTTGAGTAGAGTGTTGGAGGCTATTCTATAGATGACATCACCGAAGTCGAGGATTGGTAGGATGGTCAGTTTTACGAGGGTATGTTTGGCAGCATGAGTGAAGGATGCTTTGTTGCGATATAGGAAGCCGATTCTAGATTTAATTTTTGATTGGAGATGCTTAATGTGAGTCTGGAAGGAGAGTTTACAGTCTAACCAGACACCCGGGTATTTGTAGTAGTCCACGTATTCTAAGTCAGAGCCGTCCAGAGTAGTGATGCTCGACAGGCGGGCAGGTGCGGGCAGTGATCGATTGAATAGCATGCATTTAGTTTTATTTGCATTTAAGAGCAGTTGGAGGCCACGGAAGGAGAGTTGTATGGCATTGAAGCTCATCTGGAGGTTAGTTAACACAGTGTCCAAGGATGGGTCAGAAGTATACAGAATGGTGTCGTCTGCGTAGTGGTGGATCAGAGAATCACCAGCAGCAAGAGCAACATCATTGATGTATACAGAAAAGAGAGTCGGCCCGAGAATTTAACCCTGTGGCACACCCATAGAGACTGTTAGAGGATTGGACAACAGTCCCTCCGATTTGACACACTGAACTCTATCAGAGAAGTAGTTGGTGAACCAGGCGAGGCAGTTATTTGAGAAACCAAGGCTGTCGAGTCTGCCAACAAGAATGTGGTGATTGACAGAGTCGAAAGCCTTGGCCAGGTCGATGAATACGGCTGCACAGTAATGTCTCTTATCGATGGCATTTATGATGTCGTTTAGAACCTTGAGCGTGGCTGAGGTGCACCCATGACCAGCTCTGAAACCAGATTGCATAGCGGAGAAGGTATCGTGGGATTCGAAATGGTCGGTAATCTGTTTGTTGACTTGGCTTTTGAAGACCTTAGAAAGGCAGGGTAGGATAGACATAGGTCTATATATATATATTTTTTAAATGTGCTTGATACCATTCCATTCACTCCATTCCGGACATTATTTTGAGCCATCCTCCCCTCACTAGCCTCCACTGAGAGACATTACATTGTCATGTATGTTTGGCACGAGAATGACTATACTATAGGAGCTGGCGAGACCGCACAAACCAATCTGTGACCAGGTTACTAAAACACAGGGCCCTAGACACATTATTACCTCTGCATCCACCTCACAACCCAAAGGAATAGGTTGAAGTTGCCCCTAGATGCTGATCTTGGGTCAGTTCAGCATTTTCTCCACTAATGGTTAGGGTTGATTGGGGGCAGGGGGAAGCTCATCCTAGATCTGTATCTAAGGGGAAACTTCCACTGGAGCCAACCAAAGGGGGCCTAAACAGAGATAGCGCTAATTTTTGTTTACCGCTACCCTGCTACAGCCACACCCGTAATCAAGCTTGATGCTGCATGCCCTCCAAACAATGTTGTCAGTCTCTGGAACGATATGTTGTCAGTCTGTGGCACTATGTGTTGTCTGTCTGTGGCACTATGTGTTGTCAGTCTCTAGGACTATGTGTTGTCAGTCTCTGGGACTATGTATTGTCAGTCTCTGGGACTATGTATTGTCAGTCTCTGGGACTATGTGTTGTCAGTCTCTAGGACTATGTGTTGTCAGTCTCTGGGACTATGTATTGTCAGTCTCTGGGACTATGTATTGTCAGTCTCTGGGACTATGTATTGTCAGTCTCTGGGACTATGTATTGTCAGTCTCTGGGACTATGTATTGTCAGTCTCTGGGACTATGTGTTATCAGTCTCTGGGACTATGTGTTGTCAGTCTCTAGGACTATGTATTGTCAGTCTCTGGGACTATGTATTGTCAGTCTCTGGGACTATGTATTATCAGTCAGGCCACATAGAAGAGAAGTAAATATATACACACAAGGGCACACAGGCTTGTGTGTGTGTGTGTGTGTCTGTGTGCCGGCCATGAATCCAGCCCTCTCAGATGACATGTTCCGTGTTGTGGTTCACTTATCAGGAAATGAATTCAACCGGTATTTAAAACGAACTAGACATCTGTGTTCCTGCTTGAAGGAACAGTGTCTGTCTGTGCGTCAGAAAGTGTTTCTGAAGAACCAAGTCATACCAATACAGAAAGGAAGAGGTGTGTTTGTGTTCTGCTCTTCCTCTCTGGTGTCTGTTACATGGGAGTGAGGTGTTGGTCAGTTGGTTGTTGCCCTGGGATGCAGACAATAAGCATTGACCAGGGCAGTGGTCCCACTACAGATGAGATCGTCAGTGGTTCTTGAACCTAAATACGTGACGTTCTCCCATGATTGTGGATACTCCTGAATGTATTGTGAATAATGATGAGTGAGAAAGTTACAGACATACTAATATCATACCCCTCCAAAATGCTAACCTCCCCTGTTATTGTAATGGTGAGAGGTTAGCATGTCTTGGGGGTATGATATAAAATGCTAACCTCCCCTGTTATTGTAATGGTGAGAGGTTAGCATGTCTTGGGGGTATGATATAAAATGCTAACCTCCCCTGTTATTGTATTGGTGAGAGGTTAGCATGTCTTGGGGGTATGATATAAAATGCTAACCTCCCCTGTTATTGTAATGGTGAGAGGTTAGCATGTCTTGCGGGTATGATATAAAATGCTAACCTCCCCTGTTATTGTAATGGTGAGAGGTTAGCATGTCTTGAAACCTATGATATAAAATGCTAACCTCCCCTGTTATTGTAATGGTGAGAGGTTAGCATGTCTTGCGGGTATGATATAAAATGCTAACCTCCCCTGTTATTGTAATGGTGAGAGGTTAGCATGTCTTGCGGGTATGATATAAAATGCTAACCTCCCCTGTTATTGTAATGGTGAGAGGTTAGCATGTCTTGGGGTATGATATAAAATGCTAACCTCCCCTGTTATTGTAATGGTGAGAGGTTAGCATGTCTTGGGGGTATGATATAAAATGCTAACCTCCCCTGTTATTGTATTGGTGAGAGGTTAGCATGTCTTGGGGGTATGATATAAAATGCTAACCTCCCCTGTTATTGTAATGGTGAGAGGTTAGCATGTCTTGGGGGTATGATATAAAATGCTAACCTCCCCTGTTATTGTAATGGTGAGAGGTTAGCATGTCTTGGGGGTATGATATAAAATGCTAACCTCCCCTGTTATTGTAATGGTGAGAGGTTAGCATGTCTTGGGGTATGATATAAAATGCTAACCTCCCCTGTTATTGTAATAGTGAGAGGTTAGCATGTCTTGGGGGTATGATATAAAATGCTAACCTCCCCTGTTATTGTAATGGTGAGAGGTTAGCATGTCTTGGGGGTATGATATTTGTATGTCTGTAACTTGCTCATTCATCATTAGTCATGATTCATTCAGGATTATCCGTAATCATGGTAGCATCCACATGAATGTAGAAGTGTTTAGAAACATATTCTAATCTTATTTACAATAAAAGTGACTCCAAAATGACACATTATTTACATTATTTACCATTAATTTCTATTGGGCACAGAATAATCTTAAACATAATTTAAACTAATAGCAAATGCATCCAACAAATGTGTAGAGTTACAAGCTTGACGTAATCGTTGATTGCGTTGAATGTGGGACCAAACACGTAATGTTTTACTACTTTAAAACACACAAGTGAATTTGTCCCAATCATTTTGGTCTCCTAAAATGAAAGGACTATGTACAAAAAGTGATGTAGATGATATAGATGAAAATAACCTCAAATAAAGCTGTCAGTCTGCACTTTAACCTCACAGTCAGTGTATCATTTTAAATCCAAAGTGCTGGAGTACAGAGCCAAAACAACAACACATGTGTCACTGTCCCAATACTTTCGGAGCTCACTGTATCCTCCTCTGTAATGAGAGAGTGCAGCCAGGAATCTTAGGCTTAGTCCCACATGGCACTATATTCCCTATATTATAGTGCACTACTAGGGTACGGTTTGGGATGTACACTTAGTTTTCACACTACAATTTGCTGAATTGATGTATAGCTGGCCGGGAGCCTTCACAACAAACTTCTATATTCAACCTATTTACGGTAAGGAGCTCCCAGCCTCTGCTCTCTCCTACCTGCTTTCAGTGCAGTTTATTGTTTCTGCTCAGCTAACAGCCAATCTAGGAGGTTAAGAGACCTGTGGAGTCGCTGAGGTGATTTGTACTGTGCAGGGGCGTTGTGAGTATGACCGGTAAAACACCACGCATGCTTTTCTCTGTAGTTGTGCCACTGAGGTGAGATCTAAGGGATTCAAGCTATAACTGTTTACATGTGAAACAGTCATTTACAGCCACTATATGAATCACAGTAATACACTGAACTACTGCATAGTGATACAGTTTAGGTAAATATAGGTACAGTGGATATGTTTGGTTATTGTACTGCATGTGTGTTGTACTGTAAACATCAATGACTGGGAAGAAAAACAGTAGACTGGAAATTCTGTCAGGCCAAACTGATCCCAGATCAGCACTCCTACTCTGAGACGCTTTGTGAATGTGGGCCCTGTGAGTAGTGACATGTGTGACAGAGTTGGAGAGATTCCAGAAGAGCCCACATGTTGTGGTCCTAATGAGAGATATACAGGTTTATATTAGCATCAGACTAAATCATCTCCTTCCCTCCTATTCCCCACCTCATTCCCCTACCAGAGCACTGAGGGATGAGATTGATGTGAACCACGATAGTGAGAGAGGAAACAACAGAGGGGAAAGTTGACAGAAGTGCTGAGTGACGGGAATGTACACCGACAGATCTGGGCTCAGGTGAAGGTAGGGTTGTGTTACTGTGGTATCTGATAGTTTACTGTACAAGATGCAGTGCTGCACGGTAGCCACGGTATCACTTTGATCTAGGAGGACATGAGTTCTGTTGACAATGGGACGCTAGTATTTATTCTAAACTATCTAAACTATCTGAAACAGTCTATTTAAGACACAAAAATGGATATCAATCTATCAGTATAGATTGTACGTTGTACTACTATCCCATGTGGAGTTTTCAGATGATTTAAAGGGATTGAATAGTATTAATTAAGAAATATATACAGTACCAGTCAAAAGTTTGGACACACCTAGACATTCAAGGGTTTTTCTTTATTTTCTATATTGTAGAACAATAGTGAAGACATTAGAACTATGAAATAAGTCATATGGAATCATGTAGTGTTAAACAAATCAAAATATAGTTTATATTTTAGATTCTTCAATGTAGCCACCCTTTGCCTTGATGACAGCTTTGCACACTCTTGGCATTCTCTCAACCAGCTTCATGAGGTAGTCACCTGGAATGCATTTGAATTAACAGGTGTGCCTTGTTAAAAGTTCATTTGTGGAATTTCTTTCCTTCTTAATGCGTTTGAGCCAATCAGTTATATATCCATGTACTATATATGTATTTTTTTAACAATTATTTTTATTGAGTTACTTCAACAGCGGTACAATCAATGAGAAACAATACGGTTTGATGTAATACTAATATTATGTGGAGGGTACAGTTAATAAGAATATATGGACCAAAGGACTCCACAGAGGTCACAAAATGAGGCCTCAAACTCTTAAATAACAATGTTAATCCTGCTTTTGAAAGTCTAATGCAGTTTTTATTTACATTCATACTCTATCAAAATTCTGCAGTACTTGGTCATGTGATTCCAGAGAAGTAAATGGTACACAAGGGAGATGCTATAGTTACGCAAGACTTCATGCTGTCATAATATCACCATGTTCTCTGTATCTCCCCGCCCACAGTCTGAGTCAAGTCTTTGTTTCTAGGACAGTGAGAAAGGTTTGCAAACAGGTTTTTCTAAGGAAGTGGCTACTTTACTGGTGAATTTAAACGTCAGTGATGACACAGAACACAGCTGGTACTTTTTGTACTGAACTGAGAGAAATGGACTGTGATGTTGAAATTAATTCACTGATATGTACTAACAGTGAGGGTGAAACTGAGAACATTAGATACGGGATGGGAAACGTCAAACAATTCTAATTCTATGGTAGGGCTTAGCTGACAACAATATGTTTTTTTTGCTCTAAACTTCTCTGGAATCACATACATTACTTTAATTTACCCTAAACTTCTCTCTTATTAATTCAATTTAAAGTACATTAAATTGCAGGGCATTCAAGCATGACATCAGCAATTTATTGGAAATGAACACATACATATCAACTCAGTTTGACATCTGAGGGAAACTCAAGTTATAACATATGAATAGTTTCAAAATGTCCCCCAATAAAAATCAGCCTACATTAGTACGAAACAAATTAACATATCCACAATTGAAGTTAGTTTATAGTTTATGTTTATGGACTCCTATTTCCTTGCTACTAGATTTTTACTAAATACGATACTATTTCATTTCCCCAGAAAGGTTTATCTTAACCTTTATGATTTTATTGAACCTTATCAGTATCACTGTTAACGACTGTCAGGTGATATAAATTCTCTTTTACAGCAGAGGATGGATTTTCCTTTGACGAACCCATGCATGGGAGGACTGAGACTAGAAATTGGATCTGGCATTTCTGACAATTTTGAGTCCCCCACAATGGCCCATTTTTTCCCCAAGAGGCACCCATTAAGAGCTGGATAATTATTATTTTGCGGACAAAATACAAAATCATACAGGCCACTTGGCAAAAAAAAGGACCATCCCCTATGGCATTTTCTTGAAATGTCAGATGGCCAGTCCGCCCCTGAACCCATGGTAACAAGTCTATTACAGTGCCTTGCGAAAGTATTTGGCCCCCTTGAACTTTGCGACCTTTTGCCACATTTCAGGCTTCAAACATAAAGATATAAAACTGTATTTTTTTGTGAAGAATCAACAAGTGGGACACAATCATGAAGTGGAACGACATTTATTGGATATTTCAAACTTTTTTAACAAATCAAAAACTGAAAAATTGGGCGTGCAAAATTATTCAGCCCCTTTACTTTCAGTGCAGCAAACTCTCTCCAGAAGTTCAGTGAGGATCTCTGAATGATCCAATGTTAACCTAAATGACTAATGATAATAAATACAATCCACCTGTGTGTAATCAAGTCTCCGTATAAATGCACCTGCACTGTGATAGTCTCAGAGGTCCGTTAAAAGCGCAGAGAGCATCATGAAGAACAAGGAACACACCAGGCAGGTCCGAGATACTGTTGTGAAGAAGTTTAAAGCCGGATTTGGATACAAAAAGATTTCCCAAGCATAATCTACTAACTGAATTAGAAACCAGATTCTACTAACTGAATTTGAAACCAGATTATACTGACTGAGTAAGAAATCAGAATCTACTAACTGAGTAAGAAACCAGCTTCTACTAACTGAGTAAGAAACCAGCTTCTACTAACTGAGTAAGAAACCAGAATCTACTAACTGAATTAGAAACCAGATTCTACTAACTGAATTAGAAACCAGATTATACTGATTTAGTAAGAAACCAGATTCTGCTAACTGAGTAAAAAAACAGCATTAGCTAACCGAGTAAGAAACCAGCTTCTCTACTAACTGAGTAAGAAACCAGATTCTACTAACTGAGTAAGAAACTAGCTTCTACTAACTGAGTAAGAAACCAGCTTCTACTAACTGAGTAAGAAACCATATTCTGCTAACTGAGTAAGACACCAGATTCTACAGTGTAATAAACCAGATTCTGCTAACTGAGTAAGAAACCAGCTTCTGCTAACTGAGTAAGAAACCAGATTCTGCTAACTGAGTAAGAAACCAGCTTCTACTAACTGAGTAAGAAACCAGCTTCTACTAACTGAGTAAGAAACCATATTCTGCTAACTGAGTAAGACACCAGATTATACGGAGTAATAAACCAGATTCTGCTAACTGAGTAAGAAACCAGATTCTGCTAACTGAGTAAGAAACCAGATTCTGCTAACTGAGTAAGAAACCAGATTCTACTAACTGAGTAAGAAACCAGATTCTGCTAACTGAGTAAGAAACCAGATTCTACTAACTGAGTAAGAAACCAGATTCTACTAACTGAGTAAGAAACCAGATTCTACTAACTGAGTAAGAAACCAGATTCTACTAACTGAGTAAAAAACCAGCTTCTGCTAACTGAGTAAGAAACCAGCTTCTGCTAACTGAGTAAGAAACCAGCTTCTCTACTAACTGATCACCATTCCCTGCCTCTCATGCTGGTCATTCACTGCAAACCCCACAGTGTGACATAATGGGACGAGTGTGACAGGAGAGGGAGTGTGACATAATGGGACAGAGTGGGACAGGAGAGTGAGTGTGACATGCCAAGACCATGATGTTTTGAACTACTGTGCCATAAGACAGCTTCTCAGAAGTCAACCTTCTGCAATGTTTTTTTTTGCAACCTTGCCCAAAGTGTTACGTTGCTATACACAACATGTTTAGACATTTCTTCAAGTGGAGATTGATTTGCTACTAACAGCATGCTGACAAGGGTTCTACTGTACTATTCCATTTCTTACCATAGTCTTTTCATACTAATGAGACGTGCCGAGCCAAAGGAAGATGTGCTGAGCTGACCTGATTATACATCCACCACAGTTGCTGGAACAGTGCTTAAAAGGACACCGGTGAAATAAAATATCTGAGAAAGTACAGTTTGTTTTGGTTCAGTCTGATCTTGGAAAAGGGGTATCAGAGAAGAGGAGGTCAAATTGGTTCGCTTGGTTTGAGCTGGTGGATCATGTAGAATTGTCAATGACCTTGTGCTCTAGGTTCCTGCACAAAGACATCTAGACATCTCTCCCTTTCCAGCTACGCGCCAAAGTCTCTGCACCTCCCTCACGGCACAAGTCTAATAACTCACAGGACACCGTCAGAGGACTGACGCGGCGCAGGCAGACTGCTGAACCCTAATTCCAGGTTTGAATCTCCGTCTCACTCTCTGTTTACAATTCCACAACTGCGCGGTTGCCATGGCACCGCCCAGTCAATGAGCTCCAGATGCCAGGTCACTGAGCCAACCAGGGAGAGGGAGTGTGAGTCATCATGACCCGCCAGTCCCGTCCCTCTCCAGGCAGGGTAGTGCGGGCACGCTCCTCCTAGTCCAGGATCAAGTAATTTACTGTACACTCTTCACTCCCTGTTCTCCACTCTCCCTAATCCCACAGTAGGCTGTTCCTAGGCCATCATTGAAAATAATAATTTGTTCTTAACTGACTTGCCTCGTTAAATAAAGGTTAAAATAAATAAATATACAATTCACAAGACAAAATCAAATCCTAATCAGACAATGTAGAGCAAACTAAAATACAGCGCAACACAAATATTCCAGTAAAACAGTTCCTCAGTAAGAAGTTCCATATTTTAAATTGCCCGAGCGGCACCAGAACATCCAATTGCAATGTATTTTGCATTTGGTTCCAGCAATGAGGTGCATTACATCTAAAAGCAGATTTATCTGGTTCTGTGGAGACTCAAGGAACCTGGAGAGTTAACCAACCCTGTGAACGGGTTTGGTATCTCATGGACGCTTGTGTAATAGAGCTTTGTAAAAGGGAACAATAAAGTGATCTACATTACTTTAATGAGGACCAGACAACGTATTGATACAGGATGCAGTGGTGAGTATGAAAACTGTCACCAGTGATTAAATGAACGGTGCTACGGCAGATGGCATCCAAAGGTTTAAGAGTAGTGGCTGCTGCAATCTGGTAAATGGTGTCACCAAAGTCAAGCACTGTCAGGAAAGTTGACTATACAATCTGCTTCTTGCTATTTAGGGAGAGGAATGATCTATTTAAAGAAGAAGCCCAGTTTAAATCTTAGCTTTTTAACTAGTTCATCAATATGTATTTTAAACATCAAATCTGTGTCAATACAAATGCCCACATATATATATATATATATATATATATATATATATATATATATATATATATATATATATATATATATATATATATATATATATATATACAGTGGGGCAAAAAAGTATTTAGTATTTAGTCAGCCACCAATATTGTGCAAGTTCTCACACTTAAAAGGATGAGAGGCCTGTAATTTTCATCATAGGTACACTTCAACTATGACAGACAAAATGAGAGAATGAAATCCAGAAAATCACATTGTAGGATTTTTAATGAATTTATTTTAAAATTATGGTGGAAAATAAGTATTTGGTCACCTACAAACAAGCAAGATTTCTGGCTCTCACAGACCTGTAACTTCTTCTTTAAGAGGCTCCTCTGTCCTCCACTCGTTACCTGTATTAATGGCACCTGTTTGAAATTGTTATCAGTATAAAAGACACCTGTCCACAACCTCAAACAGTCACACTCCAAACTCCACTATGGCCAAGACCAAAGAGCTGTCAAAGGACACCAGAAACAAAATTGTAGACCTGCACCAGGCTGGGTAATGCAGCCTTATCAGATGTTGATAGGCTGTCCTGGAAAAAGAATCTTCACCAGACATACACCAGACTGATATGTGAGCCAGGACAGCACTCAGAATACAGTACTTCATCATCATCACAAATCACTCAACATGTGTCCAACAATGACTGTAGTCTGCATTTCATGGCTCAAGCCACTGCACCACATGCTAACCTACAATCATCAAATTGACTTAGGGGTTACGTTGATATACAGTGCCTTCAGAAAGTTTTCACACCCTTTGACCTTTTCCACATTTTGTTGTGTTACAGCCTGAATTTAAAATGGATAAACATGTGATTGGCCTACACACAATACCTCATGATGTCGAAGTGGAACTTTGTTTTGAGACATTTTGTTTAACAAATGAATAAAAAATGAAAATATGAAATGTCTTCAGTCGGTAAGTATTCAACCCCTTTGTTATAGCAAGCCTAAATAAGTTCAGGAGTAAATTTGCTTCAGTCACATAATTAGTTCCATGGACTGAGTAATATCAATCAATCACATTAATCACATTTATTTATAACGCCCTTTTTACATCAGCCAATTTTTATTTAACCTTCATTTAACCTTAAGCCGATGACTCAAAGTGCTATACAGAAACCCTCCCTAAAACCCCAATCAACAAGCATGGTTGTTGAATGTCTACTTCAGGGGTGTCAAACTCAAATACCCAGTGGGCCAAAATGTAAAACCTGAACAAAGTCACGGGCCAACATTGAACAAATTAACCTTTTAATATGGACCCAAACAAGTTTTGCTTTAACATTGAATATGGAACAAGCATCGCTTATTACCATACAATATATAATTTAATAGTGGAGACATGCAAAATCAAATTTCAAATGAAAAAACACATCAATGGCATTCATTTATTAAATAAATAAAATTTAAATAAAAATTGTATGCCTCTTTTCTATTTGCAGCCTTCTGATTTAAATACCAAAATAAACTTTTTCCACTGGCTAATAATTTTACAAATAAAATGATAATAAATCAATCAACCATTCAAGCCCATGCCTTGTAGCAAGAAAACGTGCATAAAGAAAACGTTAATAATTGCACACTGGTCTAATCTGATGTGCCCAAGCCAGATACCTGGCATCTCTTCTTGGATGCTAGTTCATCAATGTCTGGGCTCAAGCTCTGAGCTGAAGAAATCCTCAGTATCGAGCGAAGATGTTCATCAGTCAGACGTCTCCTGTGAGATGTTTTGGTCATCTTCATCGAGGAGAAAAGTTGCTCGCATAGATAAGTGCTGCCGAACGTGGAGAGCATCTGAGCAGCTTGGGTGCGGAGCTGAGGCATTGTGTCAGGGATGAACCGTGGAAACTGTGCGGCGCCCACAGCATCATACTTTGACTTCAGCGTGTCGTTGCACTGGAGTTCAATCAGCTCCATTTGGATGTTGGTTGGTGCATTTTCCACATCAACTGCGAAGGGATTACTAAGCAGTTCAAACTTGCATTTCTGGGCATCGAAGTCGGCAAATCGCCGGCTAAACTCAGTGGAGAGAACACTGAGTTTTTCAGCAAACTGTGCGCATGGGAACACGGCGGTAGAGATCTGCGCTTTTATGGATTGGCAGCAGGGAAAATGGCAAGGGTTTCCTTGCAGCATCTGATTCTCCCACAGGCACAGTTTAGTTTTGAAGGCGCTCACTGCAGCGTACATGTCTGTGATGATGCGCCCCCGCCCCTGAAGCTGCAGGTTCAGCGCATCGAGATGGCTCGAGATGTCACAGAGAAAGGCCAGCTCACACAGGAACTTTTGCTCCCGGAGCTCTGCTGTATCCTTCCCTTTGGTTTCCAGGAATTGACATATTTCCTCACGCAGCTCGAAACATCTGTTCAGTACTTTTCCTCTGCTTAGCCATCTCACCTCTGTGTGATACGGCACGTCTGCGTATTCCGAACCACACTCCTCCAGAAAAGATTTAAACTGGCGGTGATTTAGACCTTTGGCTCTTATAAAGTTAACTACCTGTGTTACTGTGGTCATAACATGTTCCATCTTTAGGGCTTTGGCACACAGTGCTTCCTGATGTATGATGCAGTGGTAAACAGTTAGCTCACCTGCACAGTTCTCTTCCCGCATCTTCTCCCGAACCATGCCCACCAGTCCACTCTTTTTACCGCACATCGCTGGCGCACCATCTGTCGTTAATCCAACGAGTTTATCCCACGGCAGCTTTATTTCAGTTACACATTTGGAAACCTCCTCAAAGATTTCCTTTCCTGTGGTTGTGCCATGCATTGATTTGAATCCTAATAGCTCCTCCGTAACACACAGATTTGAGTCCACTCCACGGATGAAGACTGACAGCTGAGCAGTATCAGATGCGTCGCAGCTCTCATCCACAGCGAGGGAGAACGCAACAAAATCTTTTCCTTTTTTCATCAGCTGGTCATACAGATTGGTGGCAAGATCACATGTGCGATCAGCTACTGTGTTCCTGCTCAGGCTCACGTTTGAAAATGCTTGTTTTTTTCTCTGGGCATACGAGGTCACAAACCTTCATCATGCACTTTTTCATGAACTCTCCCTCATTAAAGGGCCGGGCTGATTTTGCGATCTCTGCTGCCACTATATAACTAGCCTTTACAGCAGCCTCGCTTTGTGATGTGGCTTTTTTAAACATATTCTGTTGTGAAACCAAGCTTCTTTTCATCTCCTCTACTTTCTGGCTCCTTTGAGTCATGTCCAGGTCCTTGTATTTGTCATGGTGTTTCGTTTCATAGTGTCGTCTAATGTTGTACTCCTTACTTACAGCCACGTTGACTCCACAAACAAGACAAACAGGTTTGTCTTTTACATATGTAAACAGATATTCTGCCTCCCACTTGTCCAGAAAGCTCCTGTTTTCTGCCTTTCTTTTCGCCATTTTTGGAAAGGGTTAGCTCGCTGACAGTTGTAGCGTCTATGTTGCTATGACTACTGTCACAGAGGAGAGAGCGTTTCTGGGTCCTGTCCTGATTGGCGCGCGAAAACAGCAGAGCATTATGGGATTCGTAGTATTAGTGGTGAATGCGCTGTATAATACCGGCAGGCCAGCTCTAGTAGTAATTTGGTATTGTCTCGCGGGCCAAATATAATTACCCCGCGGGCCAAATTTGGCCCACGGGCCAGAGATTGACACCCATGGTCTACTTCATCTCTATACCCCACACATACAATTATCTGTACGATCCCTCAGTCAAGCAGATAATTTCAATCACAGATTCAACCACACAGTACAGGGAGGTTTTCCAATGCCTCACAAAGAAGGTCACCTATTGGTAGATGGGTAAAAAAACAAACATACATTGAATATCCCTTTGAGCATGGTGATGTTATTAATTACACTTTGGATTGTGTATCAATACACCCAGTCACTACAAAGATACGGGCATCCTTCCTGACTCAGTTGCTATAGAGGAAGAAAACAGCTCAGGGATTTTACCATCAGGCTAATGGTGACTTTAAAACATTTACATGGCCCCTACTACAGTATTGTTCCCTCTTGGTGACTTTAAAACATTTACATGGCCCCTACTACAGTATTGTTCCCTCTTGGGGACTTTAAAACATTTACATGGCCCCCACAACAGTATTGTTCACTCTTGGTGACTTTAAAACAGTTACATGGCCCCTACAACAGTATTTTCCCCATTGAGGCCCCATTAGTAGCCAGATAATGACATCTAGCTAATAAATAAATAAATAATAATTAGACAGGCCCTCTCAGATAAAAATGGATCATCACTTCAGGCATTTCCCCAAAATGCCAAATGGCCAGCTCCGGTAGTTTCCAGTCACTTTGAGGGGAGTGTGGGAAGGGAATGAGGATATACTTCTATTCCACGGTGTTTTCTTGTTCCAACAAAAACTATGAAATCTCCAAGCAAGCATGACCCAGTGTGTTTATATTCTTGAGCAACAACAAAATACACTAACAATGATACATTGCGACATATTAGGATTCCCCTTTAACGTGTTGCTTCCTTGTAAAAGAGGTCATTGGTTGAGAGAAGTGTAGTCATTGGTTGAGAGTAGTGTAGTCATTGGTTGAGAGAAATGTAGTCATTGGTTGAGAGTAGTGTAGTCATTGGTTGAGAGTAGTGTAGTCATTGGTTGAGAGAAGTGTAGTCATTGGTTGAGAGTAGTGTAGTCATTGGTTGAGAGTAGTGTAGTCATTGGTTGAGAGAGTGTAGTCATTGGTTGAGAGTAGTGTAGTCATTGGTTGAGAGTAGTGTAGTCATTGGTTGAGAGTAGTGTAGTCATTGGTTGAGAGTAGTGTAGTCATTGGTTGAGAGTAGTGTAGTCATTGGTTGAGAGTGGTGTAGTCTTACTGATTTGAGTCATGACGGGGCCAGTCAGTGTCTGTGCACACCTAGCTACACAGGCAGTGCACTCAATGGTTTGGTTTAAGACAACCTCATGCTTAGCAGTCGACATTTAGCAAAATACCACAGGCACAGAAAACAAAGAAACATCAGAAAAGTACTAAGATTTCACATCATCACTTTGGGACTCTCATCATGAATTAGTGTTTTGCAATTATTAGTTGTGTAAATTCTGCATTTCTTCAGTTTTATCTGTGAGCAAGAATATATAAACTCAAACTGGATACTTTGCCTTGCAAAATAACTTCATGCACCTCAGTTAGCATTTAACAACATTTCACAGGAGACTTACAAACATTGATCCAACAGTTACTTATCACTTCATTGAAAAATGACATGCATATATCATGATTAGTTATGTTTTTACAGAGATTCCAGATAGAGCATTTGGCTGTAAGTTAAACAAAGACAACAACATTTGAGCAGTATATGTATCACTCTTTTTACAGTGATAGTGATAATAGTGGCAGAGAGGAGGACCTGGCACTGCAGATTTCCTAAAGGGGAAGAATTTCAGAAACTCAGGGAGAGAAAACAAAATGTCCACTATGGCTTTGGATTCAGAACATGAGTGGTTTTCACCATCAGGGCTGTTCCAGGAAAACATCTCAATAAGAAACCAGAGGACCCACAGAATACTGAGGAACAGACACAATCCTAAGGAAGGCAAACAGTGGTTAGAGGCAGGCCAGCAACAGGTTCTGTATCTAAATGTCTGGTCAATGTGCACTTGAGAAAGACACTTAACCTCTAAATCCTCTTCAAGGGCGCTGTACTTTGGCTGACTCTGGCGTTCAACCCCAGGTCTCCATACTCAGTTGACGTGTTCAAAACGTTCCTGAAACATTCCAGTGTATGTGGTCTCTGTGTATGCGTGGTGTAAGGCTTGCAAAACCCCGGCAGCCTCCCAAAATGTCCAGGTTTTAAAGAAATCTTGGTTGGAGGATTCTCAGATTTCATGCTTTTTCCTGATTATATGAATTTTGGGAAAGTGACCAGACATTTGCAACCTTAAAACGACAGACACAGCAATGGGCCTGATGTATCAGTCCTCTATGTAGCCCCATGGTAACACCACAGACACAGTGCCTGATGTATCAGTCCTCCATGTAGCCCCATGGTAACACCACAGACACAGTGCCTGATGTATCAGTCCTCCATGTAGCCCCATGGTAACACCACAGACACAGTGCCTGATGTATCAGTCCTCCATGTAGCCCCATGGTAACACCACAGACACAGTGCCCCCATGCCTGTATCAGTCCTCCATGTAGCCCCAGACATGGTAACACCACAGACACAGTGCCTGATGTATCAGTCCTCCATGTAGCCCCATGGTAACACTACAGACACAGTGCCTGCTGTATTAGTCCTCTATGTAGCCCCATGGTAACACCACAGACACAGTGCCTGCTGTATCAGTCCTCCATGTAGCCCCATGGTAACACCACAGACACAGTGCCATCAGTCCTCCATGTAGCCCCATGGTAACACCACAGACACAGTGCCTGCTGTATCAGTCCTCTATGTAGCCCCATGGTAACACCACAGACACAGTGCCTGATGTATCAGTCCTCCATGTAGCCCCATGGTAACACCACAGACACAGTGCCTGCTGTATCAGTCCTCCATGTAGCCCCATGGTAACACCACAGACACAGTGCCTGCTGTATCAGTCCTCCATGTAGCCCCATGGTAACACCACAGACACAGTGCCTGCTGTATCAGTCCTCCATGTAGCCCCATGGTAACACCACAGACACAGTGCCTGCTGTATCAGTCCTCCATGTAGCCCCATGGTAACACCACAGACACAGTGCCTGCTGTATCAGTCCTCCATGTAGCCCCATGGTAACACCACAGACACAGTGCCTGCTGTATCAGTCCTCCATGTAGCCCCATGACACAGTGCCTGCTGTATCACCTCCATGTAGCCCCATGGTAACACCACAGTGCCTGCTGTATCAGTCCTCCATGTAGCCCCATGGTAACACCACAGACACAGTGCCTGCTGTATCAGTCCTCCATGTAGCCCCATGGTAACACCACAGACACAGTGCCTGCTGTATCAGTCCTCCATGTAGCCCCATGGTAACACCACAGACACAGTGCCTGCTGTATCAGTCCTCTATGTAGCCCCATGGTAACACCACAGACACAGTGCCTGCTGTATCAGTCCTCCATGTAGCCCCATGGTAACACCACAGACACAGTGCCTGCTGTATCAGTCCTCCCCATGTAGCCCCATGGTAACACCACAGACACAGTGCCTGCTGTATCAGTCCTCCATGTAGCCCCATGGTAACACCACAGACACAGTGCCTGCTGTATCAGTCCTCTATGTAGCCCCATGGTAACACCACAGACACAGTGCCTGCTGTATCAGTCCTCCATGTAGCCCCATGGTAACACCACAGACACAGTGCCTGCTGTATCAGTCCTCCATGTAGCCCCATGGTAACACCACAGACACAGTGCCTGCTGTATCAGTCCTCCATGTAGCCCCATGGTAACACCACAGACACAGTGCCTGCTGTATCAGTCCTCCATGTAGCCCCATGGTAACACCACAGACACAGTGCCTGCTGTATCAGTCCTCTATGTAGCCCCATGGTAACACCACAGACACAGTGCCTGATGTATCAGTCCTCCATGTAGCCCCATGGTAACACCACAGACACAGTGCCTGCTGTATCAGTCCTCCATGTAGCCCCATGGTAACACCACAGACACAGTGCCTGCTGTATCAGTCCTCCATGTAGCCCATGGTAACACCACAGACACAGTGCCTGCTGTATCAGTCCTCCATGTAGCCCCATGGTAACACCACAGACACAGTGCCTGATGTATCAGTCCTCCATGTAGCCCCATGGTAACACCACAGACACAGTGCCTGCTGTATCAGTCCTCTATGTAGCCCCATGGTAACACCACAGACACAGTGCCTGATGTATCAGTCCTCTATGTAGCCCCATGGTAACACCACAGACACAGTGCCTGCTGTATCAGTCCTCCATGTAGCCCCATGGTAACACCACAGACACAGTGCCTGATGTATCAGTCCTCTATGTAGCCCCATGGTAACACCACAGACACAGTGCCTGCTGTATCAGTCCTCTATGTAGCCCCATGGTAACACCACAGACACAGTGCCTGATGTATCAGTCCTCCATGTAGCCCCATGGTAACACCACAGACACAGTGCCTGTATCAGTCCTGTATCAGTCCTCCTCCATGTAGCCCCATGGTAACACCACAGACACAGTGCCTGCTGTATCAGTCCTCCATGTAGCCCCATGGTAACACCACAGACACAGTGCCTGCTGTATCAGTCCTCTATGTAGCCCCATGTAACACCACAGTCCTGCCTGATGTATCAGTCCTCCATGTAGCCCCATGGTAACACCACAGACACAGTGCCTGATGTATCAGTCCTCCATGTAGCCCCATGGTAACACCACAGACACAGTGCCTGCTGTATCAGTCCTCCATGTAGCCCCATGGTAACACCACAGACACAGTGCCTGCTGTATCAGTCCTCCATGTAGCCCCATGGTAACACCACAGACACAGTGCCTGCTGTATCAGTCCTCCATGTCCTCATGTAGCCCCATGGTAACACCACAGACACAGTGCCTGATGTATCAGTCCTCCATGTAGCCCCATGGTAACACCACAGACACAGTGCCTGCTGTATCAGTCCTCTATGTAGCCCCATGGTAACACCACAGACACAGTGCCTGTGCCTGTATCAGTCCTCTATGTAGCCCCATGGTAACACCACAGACACAGTGCCTGCTGTATCAGTCCTCCATGTAGCCCCATGGTAACACCACAGACACAGTGCCTGCTGTATCAGTCCTCTATGTAGCCCCATGGTAACACCACAGACACAGTGCCTGCTGTATCAGTCCTCCATGTAGCCCCATGGTAACACCACAGACACAGTGCCTGCTGTATCAGTCCTCCATGTAGCCCCATGGTAACACCACAGACACAGTGCCTGATGTATCAGTCCTCTATGTAGCCCCATGGTAACACCACAGACACAGTGCCTGCTGTATCAGTCCTCTCCTGTAGCCCCATGGTAACACCACAGACACAGACACAGTGCCTGCTGTATCAGTCCTCTATGTAGCCCCATGGTAACACCACAGACACAGTACCTGATGTATCAGTCCTCCATGTAGCCCCATGGTAACACCACAGACACAGTGCCTGCTGTATCAGTCCTCTATGTAGCCCCATGGTAACACCACAGACACAGTGCCTGATGTATCAGTCCTCCATGTAGCCCCATGGTAACACCACAGACACAGTGCCTGATGTATCAGTCCTCTATGTAGCCCCATGGTAACACCACAGACACAGTGCCTGCTGTATCAGTCCTCCATGTAGCCCCATGGTAACACCACAGACACAGTGCCTGATGTATCAGTCCTCCATGTAGCCCCATGGTAACACCACAGACACAGTGCCTGCTGTATCAGTCCTCTATGTAGCCCCATGGTAACACCACAGACACAGTGCCTGCTGTATCAGTCCTCTATGTAGCCCCATGGTAACACCACAGACACAGTGCCTGCTGTATCAGTCCTCTATGTAGCCCCATGGTAACACCACAGACACAGTGCCTGCTGTATCAGTCCTCCATGTAGCCCCATGGTAACACCACAGACACAGTGCCTGCTGTATTAGTCCTCTATGTAGCCCCATGGTAACACCACAGACACAGTGCCTGCTATGTATCAGACACAGTCCTCTATCAGTCCTCCAGCCCCATGGTAACACCACAGACACAGTGCCTGCTGTATCAGTCCTCCATGTAGCCCCATGGTAACACCACAGACACAGTGCCTGCTGTATCAGTCCTCTATGTAGCCCCATGGTAACACCACAGACACAGTACCTGATGTATCAGTCCTCCATGTAGCCCCATGGTAACACCACAGACACAGTGCCTGCTGTATCAGTCCTCTATGTAGCCCCATGGTAACACCACAGACACAGTGCCTGCCTGTATCAGTCCTCTATGTAGCCCCATGGTAACACCACAGACACAGTGCCTGCTGTATCAGTCCTCCATGTAGCCCCATGGTAACACCACAGACACAGTGCCTGCTGTATCAGTCCTCCATGTAGCCCCATGGTAACACCACAGACACAGTGCCTGCTGTATCAGTCCTCCATGTAGCCCCATGGTAACACCACAGACACAGTGCCTGATGTATCAGTCCTCCATGTAGCCCCATGGTAACACCACAGACACAGTGCCTGCTGTATCAGTCCTCCATGTAGCCCCATGGTAACACCACAGACACAGTGCCTGATGTATCAGTCCTCCATGTAGCCCCATGGTAACACCACAGACACAGTGCCTGCTGTATCAGTCCTCCATGTAGCCCCATGGTAACACCACAGACACAGTGCCTGATGTATCAGTCCTCCATGTAGCCCCATGGTAACACCACAGACACAGTGCCTGACGTATCAGTCCTCCAGTAGCCCCATGGTAAGGACCTTTTAGTAGCTGCCATGTAAGGATTGACGAGCGTGAAAATTAGCTATAGGGAGTGAATGATTAATATCTGACGTGCAAGAACCGGAACAGCATCTGGACAGGAACACATAACAACAATAAATGTGTACACAGGGAACACCAACAAGGATTTTCAGGGGTAATCAACAACGTGAAGGAGTCCAGGTGAATCCGATTAGCGCTGCTGTGCGTAATGATGGTGACAGGTGCGTGTAAAGAAGGGTAGTCTGGAACCCTCGAGCGGCAGGGGGGAGTGGGATCAGGCGCGATAGTACTGTCGTGTCTTTGGCTATGCCGGATGAAGTGATATGACATGCTATTCTATAAAATAATTTCTCCGTAATTAATATCACCTGATTTAGCTAATCATGTAAATGTAATTAACTGGAGAGTTGCGTATTACATTTACATTTACATTTAAGTCATTTGGCAGACGCTCTTATCCAGAGCGACTTACAAATTGGTGAATTCACCTTATGACATCCAGTGGTCAGCCACTTTACAATAGTGCATCTAAATCATTTAAGGGGGGGGGTGAGAAGGATTACTTTATCCTATCCTGAGGTATTCCTTAAAGAGGTGGGGTTTCAGGTGTCTCCGGAAGGTGGTGATTGACTCCGCTGTCCTGGCGTCGTGCCCCAGGGAGTTTGTTCCACCATTGGGGGCCAGAGCAGCGAACAGTTTTGACTGGGCTGAGCAGGAACTGCCTGCTTCCTCAGTGGTAGGGACACATGCCTGCGAGCAGGCCAGAGGTGGATGAATGCAGTGCCCTTGTTTGGGTGTAGGGCCTGATCAGAGCCTGGAGGTAACTGACACAGGTGCCGTTCCCCATCACACAGCTCCGTGTAGGCAAGCACCATGGTCTTGTAGCGGATGCGAGCTTCAACTGGAAGCCAGTGGAGAGAGTCGGAGGAGCGGGGTGACGTGCCTGAGAACTTGGGAAGGTTGGTAACACCAGACGGGCTGCGGCGTTCTGGATGAGTTGTAGGGGTTTAATGGCACAGGCAGGGAGCCCAGCCAAACAGCGAGTGCAGTAATCCAGACGGGAGATGACAAGTGCCTGGATTAGGACCTGCGCCCCATGGTAACCTGTGTGAGGCAGGGTCGGTACTCCACAGCGGATGTTGTAGAGCATGAACCTACAGGAACGGGCCACCGCCTGCCTGATGTTAGTGTTAGTTGAGAACGACAGGGTGTTGTCCAGGATCACGCCAAGGTTCTTAGCGCTCTGGGAGGAGGACACAATGGAGTTGTCAACCGTGATGGCGAGATCATGGACACGGGCAGTCCTTCCCCCATGGAGGAAGAGCAGTTCCGTCTTGCCGAGGTTCAGCTTGAGGTGGTGATTGGTAACACCACGAAATAATATGTATAGAGCTGTTATCTTCCGAATAAACTCTTAAAGACCTCGTAATATTTTACATCAATAGCAATATCAATCGTCATCTTAATTCAGTCTCATCTGAAAGTTGTAAATTCTTGGTTATCTGCACGAACCCTGGCTAACAATTTGAATCAGCAATACATAATTGGGTTTAATAATTTATTTACTAAATACCTAACTAATCACACAGAATTACACATACACATAATTAAATCATAACTTGATTACAAATTACGTCATAAAGGAAAACGTCCCTCGCGGGCGGAACAGATATGACAGCTTGTTACATAAAAGAAAATGGGCTGGGTTGAGTGAAAGAGCGGGAGACTGAGGAACAAAGGGAAGAAGCTGGGCTATCATAAATACAGTATCTGATGCATTCTAAATTACTACCCATTTGGAAAAGGAAAATGCAATAAATATGTTACTCTGAGCTGCGCTTCGGTATGTTTGGTGGTAGATGGAAGGCCGTGATGCCAAACCGAGTCCTTTGAAGAATGTCTCTGCTTGTCAATTGAATACGTTGTAGTAACGCCGTTGGGTGATAGACGGGATACTCTGTCTGTTCCTTCCTAACACTCGTTGCATCTGCTGTTGCTAACTCAACGGCTAGGAGGTATCACTTCTGTAGTGAATAAGAGTTCAAAGTTCATACCATTCGCAACCAAAGCTCACGCCGATGTTGGCTTCGTTCTGTAGTTATTATCTGAACCATTCTGACATAGGACCGTCGTCCTCACATCTTTGGAACAGATAGTTATATTGTTGTCAAGGGCTTATATAGGAAGGGAGAGGAGGGCGTGTTTGAAAAGTTTTATAGCCCATGTCCCTTCACAGGGGCGGGCCACTGATTGAGCAGCCCTATCTAATGAAAAACAGATCTCACATTTTAGAAGCTAACATCACATTTCATCCCATCACAAATAATTTCATATTCAAACATTTAAATTGAACAACAATTCCATGTGAATCCGATAACTCTGATGTGTAAACTTTCCACTGTAGAGTTTATGTCATCTTATCATTGACGAAAATGTCTCAGATGACAACCGAACGGACATCATATTCAACTGACATCGTATTCATTATGTACCACCGCATATGTTCAATTGGTCGCATTACAGAATATAGTTCATTTCCCCCACCCTCTGATGTTCCCCGAATCTCTGTGTTAACCAAGGGTTTTGCAAATGCAACCTCAGTCGGGTAGAGAGAGAAAAATGGTAGAAAGTGGTACTTATGACTGGCCTAAACCTACCCCCAGGCCAATGTCATGACAGTAACCCCCCAGTAGGGGCGCCATCCAGTGTCCCACCTGGGCGACCATGCCTGGAGAGCTGGGAAGGTTGAACACCAGTTTCTGATGAGTTGGTGGCAGGAGCCCAGCCACGAGTTGCGGCTCCAGAGGGAGATGACAAGTGCCTGGATTAGGTCCCGCTGCCTGTGTGAGAAGGGTCCCGGATGTGGGCATGAACCTAAGCATGGGCCACCGTGATGTTAGGAGAACCTGTTGTCGGATCACGCCAAGGTTCTTAGCCTCTCGAGCCAGCACAATGGAGTTGTCAGACCGTGATGGCTGATGAGCCAGTCCGTGAGCAGGCTGAAGAGCCAGCTAGGGCTGATCGCACCACGAAGAATAGCTAGGGCGTGACAGGCTGATGAGCCAGCTAGGGCGTGACAGGCCGAAGAGCCAGCTGAAAGTTGTAAATTCGTGACAGGCTAACAATTTGAAGAGCCAGCATAATTGGGCGTGACTAGGCCTAAGAATCCAGCCAGGGCGTGACAGGCCGAAGAAATTACCAGCTCGGGCGTGACAGGTTACATAAGAGCCAATGCTGGGCGTGACAGGCCAAAGGGAAGAGCCTAGCCAGGGCGTGACAGGCTGAAGAGCCAGCTGGAGGGCGTGAATATTTACAGGCCGAAGAGCCAGCTAGGGCGTGAGTGGAAGGGGGTGAGGCCGAAGAGCCAGCTAGGGAATACGTGACAGGCTGAAGAGCCAGTTCTTCCTAGGGCGTGACAGGCCGAAGAGCACAGCTGTAGGGAGTTCAAAGATACAGGCCAAAGAGCCAGTTGGGGAGTGAACAGGCTGAAGAGGACCAGCTCACATCCAGATGACAGGCTGAAGGGCCATATAGGAAGGTGACAGGCTGAAGGGCCAGCTTCAGGGGAGTGACAGGCTGAAGGGCCAGCATTTTAGGGCTAACATCACATTTCATCCCATCAAAATAATTTCCAGCATTTAAATTGAACAACAATTCCATGTGACAGGCTGAAGAGCCAGCTAGGGCGTGACAGGCTCATATTCAACTGAAGAGCCAGCTAGGGCGTGACAGGCTGAAGAGCCAGCTAGGGCGTGACAGGCTGAAGGGCCAGCTTAGGGCGTGACAGGCTGAAGAGACAGCCCCCCTCTAGGGCGTGATCAGGTCTGAAGAGCCAGCTGGTTGAGGGTGTGACAGGCTGAAGAGCCAGCCAGGGCGTGACAGGCCGAAGAGCCATGCTAGGGCGTGACAGGCCAAAGAGTCAGCTAGGGAGTGACAGGCTGAAGAGCCAGCTAGCGCGTGACAGGCTGAAGGGCCAGCTAGGGCGTGACAGGCTGAAGGGCCAGCTAGGGCGTGACAGGCCAAAGAGCCAGCTAGGGCGTGACAGGCTGAAGAGCCAGCTAGGGCGTGACAGGCTGAAGGGCCAGCTAGGGCGTGACAGGCTGAAGGGCCAGCTAGGGCGTGACAGGCTGAAGGGCCAGCTAGGGCGTGACAAGCTGAAGAGCCAGCTAAGGCGTGACAGGCTGAAGAGCCAGCTAGGGCGTGACAGGCTGAAGAGCCAGCTAGGGCGTGACAGGCCAAGAGCCAGCTAGGGCGTGACAGGCTGAAGAGCCAGCTAGGGTGACAGGCTGAAGAGCCAGCTAGGGCGTGACAGGCTGAAGAGCCAGCTAGGCGTGACAGGCTGAAGAGCCAGCCAGGGCGTGACAGGCTGAAGAGCCAGCTAGGCGTGACAGGCTGAAGAGCCAGCTAGGGCGTGACAGGCTGAAGAGCCAGCTAGGGCGTGACAGGCTGAAGAGCCAGCTAGGGCGTGACAGGCTGAAGGGCCAGCTAGGGCGTGACAGGCTGAAGAGCCAGCTAGGGCGTGACAGGCTGAAGAGCCAGCTAGGGCGTGACAGGCCGAAGAGCCAGCCAGGGCGTGACAGGCCGAAGAGCCAGCTAGGGCGTGACAGGCCAAAGAGTCAGCTAGGGCCTGACAGGCTGAAGAGCCAGCTAGGGCGTGACAGGCTGAAGAGCCAGCTAGGGCGTGACAGGCTGAAGAGCCAGCTAGGGCGTGACAGGCTGAAGAGCCAGCTTAGTCACCCACGGTTCCATCGGCGGCAGACCCCGGGTCCGACGTCACCAACAAAACAAAACCCTTAAAAACTCCCGGATGCTTCTTGTAATGGTGTCCGCATTCTGTTTAGGATCAACACAGAAGATGAGAAGCAGCTTTGACCAGTTATATTGACATCTCTTGTACACCAAGGACCTGGGGAGGAGTTGCAGGGTAGAGGAGGAGAGAAGAATGTGCCTATTGAAGTAGCTGGTGACGTTTCATTTAAAAAAAAAAAGGAGAAGGAGCTCTCATGCCAGAAAAGGTTGGAGACCCCTGTTGTAACATCTGTCATAAGACTGTGGGATGCGTTGACTAACGATCAACAGTAGTTCCAGCGCTTTGGTTTTCCAACACTGGTTACTTGGACATGTCACGATTGGGTGACGGTGGTGCTTAAAGGATTTCAAGCAATGATTTGAAGCGGAACGTTTCTGAAAAGGGGAGTTTCCGTTTAGGGGAGTTGAGACTTTGTTAGTCTGGTTAGTATCTTTTCTCCTGCATCTTCTTCAGAACATTATCCAACTTCTGACACAATTACACAAAACTTTCGTTCTGGGTTTCCCACATTAAGCTATTTGAGACAAACATGCCATGGTTATTCAATGGTACTGACCAGACCTGTTTCAAAGTTTTCAAATACATTTAGAGTTGGTTTAAGCCTACCTACAGTGCTATATGTTTTGCAGTTTTGTGACTATTCTATTGGTTCCATTGGGCCAGGAAAGCTCAATCAAGCACAGATAAAATATTTTCAATGATTTCAAATAGTATTTGAACCCAGGTCTGGTACTAACATTCAAAGACACAAGGACCACTTGTCACATGCCTCATTGGCAAGCAACACACGTGTGCGCACACACACGAACACAGACACACCCTTCTTCAAGGTGTTTACAGTAAGAGAGGCGTAAGACTGTTTCAATGGTCTGACATTCAAAGAGTTACGAACCACTTGTCACGTGTCCCATTGTCAAGAAACACAGGCACGCACACACACACATGCACACACACACACATGGACATTCATGCAGACATGCACACACATACACACCCTTCTCCAAGGGGTTTACAGTAAACAGGGGTGTAACACTGCCAAGCGACAGACACACACACAGCGCTCTGTTTCCTGTGCACCTTTACTAGGACAGACAACGTATAGCCTAACAGCAGCAGAAACGTTCCCATTGTAACAGGCGCCCAGTGTGTCTTTCTGTAACAGGGGTCATTCCTGGAACAAGGTGTGGCACAGCGCCGTCTGTGATTCGATCAGGTGACCCAGTTGATGTCACCCTGACATCACAACTCCACTTACACTCCTTTCATTCATTCTTTTCACCATGGAAACCCACAAGATTAGAATAAAGTGAACACAGATCTTCTGTCTAGGTGCATAGGTCAATGGAGCTATGCAGGTGGTGTATTGTTGGACATCCTACAGGGAAACAGGTAGTAACATGCTCATGAAACAGACCTATACAGTAGTACAGCACAGAGGCATGCTGAAGCTACGATCAGACGTTGTCTGCAATGAAAAGGGGAAGAGAAACTACAACCCCCACACACACACACACACACACACACACACACACACACGTTGGCTGTGGAAACTACACACACACACACACACACATACGTTGGCTGTGGAAACTACAACCCCCCCCACACACACACACACACTACAACACACACACACACACACACATACGTTGGCTGTGGAAACTACAACACCCCCCCCCAACCACAAAACACTACACACACACACATACGTTGGCTGTACTACAACACCAACCCACACACATTTAGAGTTGGCTGTACACACACACACATACGTTGGCTGTAGAAACTACAACACCCCCCCCACACACACATACATGTGGAAACTACAACGTTGGCTGTAGAAACTACAACACACACACACACACACACACACACACACGTTGGCTGTAGAAACTACAACCCCCCCCCCCCACACACACACACACAACACACACACACACATACGTTGGCTGTAGAAACTACAACCCCCCCCCCCACACACACACACACACACACACACAGAAACTACAACCCCCCCCCCACACACATACGTTGGCTGTGGAAACTACAACACACACACACACATACGTTGGCTGTAGAAACTACAACCCCCCCCCCCCACCCACACACACACGTTGGCTGTAGAAACTACAACCCCCCCCACACACACACACACACGTTGGCTGTAGAAACTACAACCCCCCCCCACACACACACACACTACAACACACACACACACATACGTTGATGTGAAACTACAACCCCCCCCCACACACACACATACGCTGGCTGTAGAAACTACAACCCCCCCCACACACACACACATCATACGTTGGCTGTACAAACTACAACCCACCCACACACACACTACACCCCCACACACACACATACGTTGGCTGTACAAACACACACACACATACAACCCCCCCCACACACACACACACACACACACACACACACACATACGTTGGCTGTAGAAACTACAACACCCCCCCCCTACACACACACACATACGTTGGCTGTAGAAACTACAACCCCCCCACCCCCGGCTGTACACACACGCACACATACTTTGGCTGTAGAAACTACAACCCCCCCCCCCCACACACACACACATACAGAAACTACACACACATTGGCTGGCTGTAGAAACTACAACACCCACACGTACACACACTGGCTTCAGTACCAGGGAAAATATCCCCCAAAATACCAAGACAGCTGTCATGAAGGGGTCTGTGATGTCACCCGTGGCAACATAGACAATTGACAGCAGAAACACAGCCAAAACCTCAACTTGATACATAATTCACCTTCAAATCTTTCACACAAAAGATTGCTTTCCAATAAAAGTAGGAAATGAAATGTAGTCTATCTAATTAAATATGATCTTTCATCTGACGTACACTATTCAAGGAGTAGATCTGGAACATTGTTTCCACAACTTCAGCAGAACAGTTACTGTATATCCAGAATGTCAGGGATTCCCTGAACCCTATTTGGGTTGAAGAGAAAAGAGATGTGGCTGAATGCATGAACCAATCCTTTCCTTTGAAAAAGAGGAACTGTCATCACCCCCGCCATCGCCCACATTAACCAGCTGTTTGCCCGGCTGCCCTCTCTGTCTCTGGTGTCGGGTTACAAACAGAGAGTAACAACTGACACACACACTGAGGGTGCTAATTTACTGGACTGTACCCAACAGTTTCTCAGAAATTTCCTCAGAAGTAATTTGCCTAGATAGTGGATACAATAGGTCAATAGTGTGAGATGGTTTGGTTAGATAAAATAATGGCTAAGTTTACTATACTGTTAACAGAGAGCTCAAAACATGATAAGATGTACTTGTCTATTATTAATCTTTGCACCCAGAACCAAATCTCACATTAGTGCTGGGTGATAAATATGTGCTGGGTGATAAATATGTGCTGGGTGATAAATATGTGGGTTATAAATATGTGCTGGGTGATAAATATGTGCTGGGTGATAAATATGTGCTGGGTGATAAATATGTGCTGGGTGATAAATATGTGCTGATAAATATGTGCTGGGTGATAAATATGTGCTGGGTGATAAATATGTGCTGGGTGATAAATATGTGCTGGGTGATAAATATGTGCTGGGTGATAAATATGTGCTGGGTGATAAATATGTGCTGGGTGAGCTAAATTAAAGAGATAGTTCTGAGAAATGACCTGTTTTAATATTTGTTTCCTTGGAAACACTATGGACAAGGAGTGACTGCAATCCAAACATTGGTTTTGCAATCCAGTCAAATACTAATGTGGCATTTCAGGACCCAAAACCAGTGTAAGGCATCAATCTCACCATTTAGCATGTTAAGTCATTGAACAACTAAATCAATTTCAGAGATGATTTAGGCATGATATTTAAACATGCTAAATGGGGGAGGTTGACTGACACTGGTTTTTGGTTGGAAAATGCTAGTATAATGTATGGCAGTGGCTAGTATAACAAAACCAAAGTGTGCATTGCAGTCACCCCATGTTCATATGACTGCTTTCAAGGTAAGGAAACAGTCATGTTACTGAGCTTCCCTTTAAGCTGACATTATTTACGCTGGAGGTGCACCCTATATTTTGCTGCAGTAAGGTCACATCATTAAGGCTGTGTTTAAAATGTTAAAGTTGCCGTCATACCATTAGATGAAAGCAGTAGAAAGCAGAGTTACCTGTCTACATTCTTAGAAAAAAAGTATTCCAAAATGGTTCTTCGGCTGTCCCCATAGGTGAACCCTTTTTGGTTCCAGGTAGAAGTCTTTTGGGTTCCATGTAGAACCCTCTGTGGAAAGGGTTCTACACAGAACTCAAAAGGGTTCATCAAAGGGTTCTCCTATGGGGACAGCCAAAGAACCCTTTTAGGTTCTAGATAGCACCTATTTTTCTAATTGTATAAGAACAATGAAACAGTGCACTAGCCTCAAATAAAATGGTTCCCAGACAGAAAAGCATTTCCTTGAAACAACGATCCAACCGCAATGCTCTTATCTTTTAAAGGTAAAACTGGAAACGGCTCAATATCCAAATAGCTGACAGAGGGTTAAAATTCACTTGAAATACAGAGACAGAAATAGCTCAGTTCTTAGTAAGCAGGGGAGAGGTTGGATCATAACTTGTTGAACTGAACTGCATTATAAGGCAGGCCCACAGGGACAAACAGTACCAAGAAAACAATACCTTCAAAGAAGGAAGCAATTGGAAAATAATGTCTGTGAATTCAGAAAGAGATCAGTTTGACCAATCCAGACAGATAGGGATTTACAGATGTAGCATCTTAATTTGAGCCAGTTTTCTAAAGCAGCAAAATAATCCCCCAGCAACAAGAAATGCAAATTCTTATGTGGATTAAAATGTATTGATATTTTTGTATGGGTTGAGCAACAGTAAGGGTTCAGTGTAATAATGTACAGCACAGAGCGCAACAGTAAGGGTTCAGTGTAACAAAGTACAGCACAGAGCAACAGTAAGGGTTCAGTGTAATAATGTCAAACACAGAATAACAGTAAGGGTTCAGTGTAATAATGTCAAACACAGAGCAACAGTAAGGGTTTAGTGTAATAATGGACATCACAGAACAACAGTAAGGGTTCAGTGTAATAATGTCAAACACAGAGCAACAGTAAGGGTTTAGTGTAATAATGTACATCACAGAACAACAGTAAGGGTTCAGTGTAATAATGTCAAACACAGACAACAGTAAGGGTTCAGTGTAATAATGTACATCACAGAACAACAGTCAGGGTTCAGTGTAATAATGTACATCACAGAACAACAGTAAGGGTTCAGTGTAATAATGTCAAACACAGAGCAACAGTAAGGGTTCAGTGTAATAATGTAAATCACAGAACAACAGTAAGGGTTCAGTGTAATA
>NW_027012917.1:386020-401020 GCF_036934945.1 Oncorhynchus masou masou
GATGCCCTTGGCATGCAGGCTTGGTTTGCTGTAAACCATGGCATGCAGGCTTGGTTTGCTGTAAACCATGGCATGCAGGCTAGGTTTGCTGTAAACCATGGCATGCAGGGTAGGTTTGCTGTAAACCATGGCATGCTGGCTAGGTTTCTGGGTGAGGAATGCTGGACTGGTGTGTCAGCAGTGACTATACCATTTTACCAGAACACCACACCGCAGACCCAATCTGGCTTTCCGTAGCCTGGGGTCCAAACTGAATATTTCCCTGTTTAACTATTGTTTCAATATATTCAGTGTGCATAACTTAAACTTAACATTGCTCTGTTTCCCTTTTTGCTCATTATTCAGTGTACATAGCCTGGAGTCCAACCTAAATATAGTTCAGTTTCAGTCTAACTATATGTATTGTGGCTAGCCTGGAATCCAATCTGAATATTGCTCAGTTTAACTATACACAGTTGAAGTCAGAACATACATTTAGGTTGGAGTCATTAAAACACGTTTTTCAACCACTCAACAAATTTCTTGTTAACAAACTATAGTTTTGGCAAGTCGGTTAGGACATCTACTTTGTGCATGACACATTATTTCACTTATAATTCCCTGTATCACAATTACAGTGGGTCAGAAGTTTACATACACTAAGTTGACTGTGCCTTCAAACAGCTTGGAAAATTCCAGAAAATTATGTCATGGCTTTAGAATCTTCTGATAGGCTAATTGACATAATTTGAGTCAATTGGAGGTGTACCTGTGGATGTATTTCAAGGCCTACCTTCAAACTCAGTGCCTCTTTGCTTGACATCATGGGAAAATCTAAAGAAATCAGCCAAGACCTCAGTAAAAAAAATGTTGACATCCACAAGTCTGGTTCATCCGTGTGAGCAATTTCTAAATGCCTGAAGGTACCACGTTCATCTGTACAAACAATAGTACGCAAGTATAAACACCATGGAACCACGCAGCCATCATACCGCTCAGGAAGGAGACACGTTCTGTCTCCTAGAGATTAACATACTTTGGTGTGAAAAGTGCAAATCAATCCCAGAACAACAGCAAAGAATCTTGTGAAGATGCTGGAGGAAACAGGTACCAAAGTATCTATATCCACAGTAAAACGAGTCCTATATCGACATAACCTGAAAAGCCGCTCAGCAAGGAAGAAGCCAAGGATCCAAAACCGCCATAAAAAAGCCAGACTACGCTTTGCAACTGCACATGGGGACAAAGCTCGTACTTTTTGGAGAAATGTCCTCTGGTCTGATGAAACAAAAATAGAACTGTTTGGCCATAATGATCATCGTCATGTTTGGAGGAAAAAGGGGGAGGCTTGCAAGCCGAAGAACACCATCCCAACCGTTGAAGCACGGGTGTGGCAGCATGTTGTGGGGGTGCTTTGCTGCAGGAGGGACTTGTTTCCCTTCACAAAATAAATGGCATCATGAGGTAGGAAAATGATGTGGATATATTGAAGCCACATCTCAAGACATCAGTCAGGAAGTTAAAGCTTGATCACAAATGGGTCTTCCAAATGGACAATGACCCCAAGCATGCTTCCAAAGTTGTGGCAAAATGGCTTAAGGACAACAAAGTCAAGGTATTGGAGTGGCCATCACAAAGCCCTGATCTCAATCCTATAGAAATGTTGTGGGCAGAACTGAAAAAGCATGTGTGAGCAAGGAGGCCTGCAAACCTGATTCAGTTACACCAGCTCTGTCAGGAGGAGTGGGCCAAAATTCACCCAACTTATTGTGGGACGCTTGTGGGAGGCTTCCCGAAACATTTGACCCAAGTTAAACAATGTTAAGGCAATGCAACCAAATACTAATTGAGTGTATGTAAACTTCTGACCCACTGGGAATGTGATGAAAGAAATAAAACCTGAAATAAATCATTCTCTCTACTATTATTCTGACATTTCACATTCTTAAAAAAAAGTGGTGATCCTAACTGACCTAAGACAGGGAAAAACTGAGTTTAAATATATTTGGCTAAGATGTTGGTAAACTTCCAACTTCAACTGTATATTTTGTGGATAGCCTGGAATCCAATCTGAATATTGTTCAGTTTAACTATATATATATTATGTGGATAGCCTGAAATCCAATCTGAATATTGTTCAGTTTAACTATATATGTATATTATGGATAGCCTGGAATCCAATCTGAATATTGTTCAGTTTAACTATATATGTATATTATGGATAGCCTGGAATCCAATCTGAATATTGTTCAGTTTAACTATATATGTATATTATGGATAGCCTGGAATCCAATCTGAATATTGTTCAGTTTAACTATATATGTATATTATGGATAGCCTGGAATCCAATCTGAATAGCGCTTTGTTTCACTACTGTTTCACTGTGTTCAGTGTGGATGACAGCCTAGGTCTTGCAGGAAGGGATGACAAAAACTGACACCCCATTACCAGAACACCAGACCGCAGACCTGAGCTGTCCTGAGTCGTGTTTAGTGGGGAGAAAATATTTTAAAATAGAATGAAACAGGGAGGTAGGTTCCTTATCCAATTAGAACACACGTTTTCATTTTCCATTGAGGAAAATGTGCCCTACTGAACACTACCCTGTCCTTGTTAACCCAGAGAGTGGATTAAACAGGTCCCATGTAATGAGCTAACATATCACGTCTTCTAATGTCCTGGCATATATCTGTGAATATACAATAAAACAGTGACAAAACACACTAACAATTTGTGAGTCATCAACCAATGGTATCTATGGTGTTATGCCAAATTTGTATTCATCAAATGTTGTTGTTGAATTATAAATAGTGGTTAAAGTTTGCCTGCAGCTTGTCAACACTAGGTTTGTGGACTGTTTCCAGATGAACACATTTCTCACAATAGTCTATAATGATTTTTAATTGTGCTCAGTGTTCTCCTTGGCTTGGTATCCTAGGACAGGTTAGGATAGGCCTGACAGTGTTCTCCTTGGCTTGGTATCCTAGGACAGGTTAGGATAGGCCTGACAGTGTTCTCCTTGGCTTGGGACAGGTATCCTAGGACAGGTTAGGATAGGCCTGACAGTGTTCTCCTTGGCTTGGTATCCTAGGACAGGTTAGGATAGGCCTGACAGTGTTCTCCTTGGCTTGGTATCCTAGGACAGGTTAGGATAGGCCTGACAGTGTTCTCCTTGGCTTGGTATCCTAGGACAGGTTAGGATAGGCCTGACAGTGTTCTCCTTGGCTTGGTATCCTAGGACAGGTTATCCTGACAGTGTTCTCCTTGGCTTGGTATCCTAGGACAGGTTAGGATAGGCCTGACAGTGTTCTCCTTGGCTTGGTATCCTAGGACAGGTTAGGATAGGCCTGACAGTGTTCTCCTTGGCTTGGTATCCTAGGACAGGTTAGGATAGGCCTGACAGTGTTCTCCTTTGGCTTGGTATCCTAGGACAGGTTAGGATAGGCCTGACAGTGTTCTCCTTGGCTTGGTATCCTAGGACAGGTTAGGATAGGCCTGACAGTGTTCTCCTTGGCTTGGTATCCTAGGACAGGTTAGGATAGGCCTGACAGTGTTCTCCTTGGCTTGGTATCCTAGGACAGGTTAGGATAGGCCTGACAGTGTTCTCCTTGGCTTGGTATCCTAGGACAGGTTAGGATAGGCCTGACAATGGAAAGCCTACTGAACTCCAGCTGGGAAGGAGATGAAGAGGAGTGTAGACAGGGTATGCCAAGAACAGCAGGCGTTAGTTGTATTGACCATGTCAGTAATTGTCTGATTTTTACATATATTTTTGTTCAATATGACAGTATCAGGCCACACAAACACTTAGATTAATGTACAATAAACCTCTGTTGTAGTTCTTACTCTCCGTCGACCAAACATCAATATTTTCCACTAGATGTTGAAGATGTCACTCAGAAACATTATGACCGTATGCATTTGCACCGCAAAAGGGAGCACCTGGACAGTAACTTCTGTTCAGGACATCTGCAGAAAGAATGAATATGAGACAAATCACTGATATTTATTTGCTATTAAAGGAGTACACACAGTATTCATCTGGGATATAGGTGGCCTCTCCCTTAGCCTGTCTAGAAAATGAACAACCACTGGGGTAGACGACAGGGAAAAGTAGGCAGGCTTATTTCCAAGAGCCGAAAGACGTCTTCCGGAAGTTGGAACCATTCCACGAGAAAACAAGCCACTGCTGCCATGGAGACCTCCTGAGACGACAAGCCCAGAGCTCCCGCGTCAGAGGAAACCAGGAAACCACACGGCGCGGACTGAATGTACTCCAAAGTCAGCCCAGCTGCTGCTTCCATGGTAACGGGGGTTTGGCCAGCAGGGAACAATCTGATACTGTACATACTGTACATGTTCTGAAGAGCAGCTCACACACGGCATCAAAGGCATGTCTCAGCACCTCCTCAAACACTCACGTCACGCCGTAAACACAGACTGAAATGACACCTCATAACAGCAAAGGCTTGCTGTTCCTGACACAGGCAGGAAAGGAGGAAAACAGAATGCTCTCCTTCTCCAGCTGTATTAATGAGGTCAAATAGAAAGGAGATTAGATCTGATCTGTTCCTTTGCTTTATTATCTATGAGTCAAAGCTTTCGTCCTGTTCTTTTTGGCTACAGCAATTCACACGTCTACTATCCTACACATTCTGGACTCATTTTTCCAGAGTACTTATAGAAGGCATTTGAGCTGCTTCGTCCATATTCTAATTCATATTATTTTGACTCTGTCATTTTTAGATTGAAGCTTGCACACAGTTTAATGATATGAATGGAGGAGTAGCCATTTCACATGTGACGCTAGAACCCCTGCATACCATTTCAGAAAATACAGCAGGCAAATGAAACGGAAAAAAGTAAGGCTTCCCGGCGTTCACACTTGGTCGCTATGGGAACACTGTGATTGTGGGCGAAAATCCTGTAAACGCTTGTCTGTTTAAAAGGAGAGTTCCAAAAGAGGCAAGGCTTCTGAGTTCCAGGAATGTTGATGGAAAACATTACAATGCCTCTTAGCAGAGAGATTATTTAAGATTTGCCAACATTTACGGATATAAAAAAAACGCTGCAGTCTTTCTTAGCCTTCAAAATAAACTAAATATGTCCGTTTTGTAAAAGGACCCCCACATATCCCACAGAGCCTGGTCTCTCTGAATTCTCAATCATTAGTACTATAATACACTGACAAACTAAGGGTGTAAAAAAATAGACATTTTAAAACGACTCTCCAATGGAACAGGACCGGCATTCACACGCACTAAACTGACTCATAGCAAGTGGAACACAGTGATAGTTCTGTGTGGAGAAAAAAGACGACCCAGAATGCTGCTTGGTAACAAATCACAGAGAATGTAAAAGGGACGACAGACGGGACCTGATGAATATGTGTTGAATACTTGACTTGTTGAATATGGTTTCTAACTCGGTGGAGCAGAGTGGTCACAGTTTACAGGAATGAGCTCACAGGTCACTGAAGGACAGGACTCACGCACACAGACCCAGTTTTACTGGGCTGACTCATACAGTGTGTTTAGTATATGAAGGTTCTGAGGAAGGAAACTTAAATACAGACTGGCTGCCCCCCACAAGCTCTCTCTCTCTCTCTCTCTCTTTCTCTCTCTCTGTCTCTCTCTCTGCTGTGTGTCTCGCTTAACCCCTCCCTATGGGTCAAGCCCCTCTCTCTCTCTCTCTCTCTCTCTCTCTCTCTCTCTCTGTCTCTCTCTCTGTCTCTCTCTCTGTCTCTCTCTCTCTCTCTCTCTCTGTCTCGCTCTGCTCTGCCTAACTGCCTCTGCCTATGGCCTATGGGTCTATTATTGCCCCTCTCTCTCTCTCTCTCTCTCTCTTCTCTCTCTGTCTCTCTCTCTCTCTCTCTCTCTCTCTCTCTCTCGCTTAACTGCCTCTGCCTATGGGTCTATTATTGCCCCTCTCTCTCTCTCTCTCTCTCTCTCTCTCTCTCTCTCTCTCTCTCTCTCTCTCTCTCTCTCTCTCTCTCTCTCTCTCTCTCTCTCTGTGTGTCTCGCTTAACTGCCTCTGCCTATGGGTCTATTATTGCCCCTCTCTCTCTCTCTGTCTCTCTCTCTCTCTCTCTCTCTCTCTCTGTCTCTCTCTTCTCTCTCTCTCTCTCTCTCTCTCTCTCTCTCTCTCTCTCTCTCTCTGTTAACATTGCCAAAGCAAATGAAATAGATAATAAAAAAGGTGAAATAAAATATATAAAATGAACAGTGAACATTACACTCACAAACGTTCCAAAGGAATAGAGACATTTCAAACGTCATATTATCTCTATATACAATGGTATAACGTGCAAATAGGGAAAATAGAAGTTCATAAGGGAAAGTAAATCAACTTAAATATGTGTTTGTTCTTCACTGGTTGCCCTTTTCTTGTGGCAACAGGTCACATATCTTGCTACTGTGATTGCACACTGTGACATTTCACCCAATAGATATGGGAGTTTTAGAAAATGGGGCAGTGTGCACATTGCCTGTCTTCTCTTGAGAGCCAGGTCTGCCTATGGCAGCCTCTTTCAATAGCAACGCTGTGCTCACTGAGTCTGTACATGGTCAAGTCTTTCCTTAATCTTGGGTCAGTCACAGTGGTTAGGTATTCTGCTTAGCGTCAAATAGCATTCTAGTTTGCTCAGTTTTTTTTGTAATTCTTTCCAATGTGTCAACTAATTATATTTTTGTTTTCTCATGATATGGTTGCATCTAATTGTGTTGCTGTCTCTCTCTCTCTCTCTCTGTCTCTCTCTCTCTCTCTCTGTTCTTCTCTCTCTGTCCCTCCTCTCTCTGTCCCTCCTCTCTCTGTCCCTCCTCTCTCTGCCCCTCCTCTCTCTGTCCCGATTTCTCTATGTCCATCTCTGTCTCTGTCTCTCTCTCTCAGCCCCTCCTCTCTCTCTCTTCGTCCCTCTCTCTCTGCCACCCCTCTCTCTGCTCCTCCTCTCTCTGTCTCTCTCTCTGCTCCTCCTCTCTCTGTCCCTCTCTCTGCCACTCATCTCTCTGCTCCTCCTCTCTCTGTCCCTCTCTCTGCCACTCATCTCTCTGCCCCTCCTCTCTCTGTCCCACTTTCTCTCAGTCCCTCTCTGTCTCTCTCTCTATCCTTCTTCTCTTTGTCCCTCTCTCTCTCTGTGTCCCTCTCTCTGTCCCTCTCTCTGCCACTCATCTCTCTGTGCCTCTATCTCTCTGTCCCTCTCTCTCACTCTGTCCCTCTCTCTCGCTGCCCCTCCTCTCTTTGTTCCTCTTTCTCGCTGTCCTTCTCTCTCTCTACCCCTCCTGTCTCTGTGTATCTCTCTCTCTGCCCCTCCTGTCTCTGTCCTTCACTCTCTGTGTCGCTCTCTCTCTCTGCCCCTCCTGTCTCTGTGTATCTCTCTCTCTGCCCCTCCTGTCTCTGTCCTTCTCTCTCTGTGTCCCTCTCTCTCTCTGCCCCTCCTGTCTCTGTGTATCTCTCTCTCTGCACCTCCTGTCTCTGTCCTTCTCTCTCTGTGTCGCTCTCTCTCTCTGCCCCTCCTGTCTCTGTGTATCTCTCTCTCTGCACCTCCAGTCTCTGTCCTTCTCTCTCTGTGTCCCTCTCTCTCTCTCTCCTCTCTGTCCCTCTCTCTCTGCCCCTCCCCTCTCTGCTCCTCACCTCTCTGCCCCCCTCTCTCCATCGATGCCATTAATGACGCATAGTAGTGTCAATAATGGTTTCATCTCATATTTAATGACTCATAGTAGTGTCAATAATGGTTTCATCTCATTTCCAGATGCCGACCTACAATAGATCATTGTGTTAAAGTTACAGTAAGTATGACTTCACATGTTTGTCACATGCTGCCACCGAAAACAATGAAAAGATATTCAATTCTGTTCTAGTGAGAACATTGGGACAATTTAGTATCAAGTTTGTCACCAAACCCATTGGGGAAATGCATTTTTCAGAGGGAAGTGGTGATTATACACGTGCAGGTGCACCTCCTATTTCTGCTCACTGGTTCCAGTAGGTTTACTGGTAGGTCAACAGAACAGACACTTCCTGTTTCTCAGAACACCGCCACTACTTGTAACAGTTCCAGGACGTTTCACCACATCGCCCGCCAGTAGACCCCTGGAGCCTGTACGGCACAAGCCTTGTGTTACGTGTGAAACCAAGAATGGCCATATTCAAGAGAGTATGAACTTTACATGGCACCCTATAATCAGCTAACCTGGAGGGTTTACTGGAACTATCGTCTGTCTGGAACAAACCGTGAATGCAGTCTCTAACTATCGTCTGTCTGGAACAAACCGTGAATACAGTCTCTAACTATCGTCTGTCTGGAACAAACCGTGAATACAGTCTCTAACTATCGTCTGTCTGGAACAAACCGTGAATACAGTCTCTAACTATCGTCTGTCTGGAACAAACCGTGAATACAGTCTCTAACTATCGTCTGTCTGGAACAAACCATGAATACAGTCTCTAACTATTGTCTGTCTGGAACAAACCGTGAATACAGTCTCTAACTATCGTCTGTCTGGAACAAACCGTGAATACAGTCTCTAACTATCGTCTGTCTGGAACAAACCGTGAATACAGTCTCTAACTATCGTCTGTCTGGAACAAACCGTGAATACAGTCTCTAACTATCGTCTGTCTGGAACAAACCGTGAATACAGTCTCTAACTATCGTCTGTCTGGAACAAACCGTGAATACAGTCTCTAACTATCGTCTGTCTGGAACAAACCGTGAATACAGTCTCTAACTATCGTCTGTCTGGAACAAACCGTGAATACAGTCTCTAACTATCGTCTGTCTGGAACAAACCGTGAATACAGTCTCTAACTATCGTCTGTCTGGAACAAACCGTGAATACAGTCTCTAACTATCGTCTGTCTGGAACAAACCGTGAATACAGTCTCTAACTATCGTCTGTCTGGAACAAACCGTGAATACAGTCTCTAACTATCGTCTGTCTGGAACAAACCGTGAATGCAGTCTCTAACTATCGTCTGTCTGGAACAAACCGTGAATGCAGTCTCGGCTGAAGCGGGAACATTGCCTTTAAATTTCGATCACTCTGTAAAGACTGTAAAGATTGATCACACTACATAATGTATCTCAGAAATGTATGTTATGGAAACAGTAACAAAAGTTGTAACAGTATGTTTGGGCAGACCATGTAATGTATCAATATTAAGGAAATATGTAATGAACACGAAGTGGAACGGTACATTTCATCACAAAAGATAACGTATCACGTTATTTTACCTTATGGAAAAAATAGTATTCACAAAAGGTGGAACGGTACATTCGGTTATACAAGATAATGTATGCAGAATGTTTCAAAAGACTAGTAAAAGCACCAATGCAATACTTTATTATCCAACATTTCAACAGCAAGCTGTCTTCATCAGGGTCTCATCAATGTCCAGTGTGAAGAAAGGACGTCCTGCAATGAGCGAAGGTTGTCTCTCTGATCCTCTTCTCTGTTCCAGGACCTTATTGACTCACAGATAGAGATGTATGTGTCACTTTGTGCTGCTTTTCCAAAAAGATATGTGTCACAACATGCTGACAGTAAGGCCAGAGGGATGGATCATCATGCCTTCATTTCCCTTATTCCCCTCGTCCACATAGCGGTATATACTACTGACTGGATGAATAAATATTACTCCTCCCTTTCATTCTCATACATTGGTCAAAGTCAACAGTACGGAGTCTACTGGGAACATTAATAAGTAAATGTGAACTCCTTTACTGTTCATTGTAATGTATAGTGAAACACCTGATCATTTATGTTCAGTCCAACACCAAGACAACAGACCAAAATGGGACACCCCGTTATTGCATTATTTAATTGTCAAAGGAAGTTTACAGTGCTGCACTTCTAACACATACTGAAATGCTTCAATGACGACTCTGGCTGTTGCTTCAATGACTAATCTGGGTGGTAAATCTGGAGTATTTCTGATACATTTACAGTACAGCCCCCCTCTAGTGCTGCATCCTGTGGTCTGACACATTTTACTACAAACAACTGTTCTCTGCTGCAGTAGGACAGCTCTGTTGCACCCTACTGGGAAGGGGACTGCAGGTGTGGTGTATACTGTATGTCTGGTTGTGTATGTGTGTAGGGTGGAAGTGTGTGTGTGTGTGTGTGTGTGTGTGTGTGTGTGTGTGTGTGTGTGTGTGTGTGTGTGTGTGTGTGTGTGTGTGTGTGTGTGTGTGTGTGTGTGTGTGTGTGTGTGTGTGTGTGTGTGTGTGTGTGTGTGTGTGTGTGTGTGTGTGGGAGTGGCTGTGGTTGTGTGTCTGTTTCATCGTGATGAAACTGTTGGTATGGTGTGTGGTGAAATGACTATGGTATGGTGTGTGGGCGTGTATGGGGGAGTGGCTGTGGTTGTGTGTCTGTTTCATCGTTGATGAAACTGCAGCTTCTTTACTGGTATGTATTAAACACAGTGAGGGGAAATGTATAATTTTCCTTACCATCAGCAAGTGAAATGACTATGCATCTGGGGTTGCGGTGTCCATATTAGGAAAGCCTCATCTCAGCAGGGCTTATATCCTAATATAGACACCATACTGGTGGTTGTTCTCACCAAATGGACCTTCTCCATGGCATTGTGTAATAGAGATCCAATCTCAATGACTATCTGTCTAGTTAAATCCAGGAAAAAGGACTAGATGGTGTGATGTAATACCTTTGCCTCCATAGTGAGTTTTTTTGATGAAATAGTGACTGTTAAGTGTGTCCTTCCTGCTGGCGACTGCTTTCTTTAGAAATACTCTAGTAACGGATCAGATATCCATAAACTTGACATTAAACAACTCATGACCTGGTTGTGTTTGATAGCATCTGGGGTTGCAAAATTCTGGTTAAAAAAATCTGTTTGGTCATTCACCTGAAGACTGAGACATGAAGATTCTGCTGAGACATCTGTTTGGATCATTTCACCTGAAGACTGAGACATCTGTTTGGTCAGTCACTGATCACCGAAGACTGAGACGATCTGTTTGGTCATTTCACCTGAAGAAGTGATGCTCTTGAACATGGCGATAACTTCATATCTTCTAGTGCAGAAGTGATGCTCTTGAACATGGCCATAACTTCATATCTTCTAGTGCAGAAGTGATGCTCTTGAACATGGCCATAACTTCATATCTTCTAGTGCAGAAGTGATGCTCTTGAACATGGCCATAACTTCATATCTTCTAGTGCAGAAGTGATGTTCTTTGGTCATTTCAACATGGCCTGTTTGGTCATAACTTTCACTCATATCTTTTCTACCTGAAGACTGAGACATCTGTTTGGTCATTTCATCCTGAAGACTGAGACATAAGTTTGGTCATTTCACCTGAAGACTGAGACATCTGTTTGGTCATTTCACCTGAAGACTGAGACATCTGTTTGGTCATTTCATTGAAGACTGAGACATCTGTTTGGTCATTTCACCTGAAGACTGAGACATCTGTTTGGTCATTTCACTGAAGACTGAGACATCTGTTTGGTCATTTCACAAGACTGAGACATCTGTTTGGTCATTTCACCTGAAGACTGAGACATCTTTGTTTGGTCATTTCACCTGAAGACTGAGACATCTGTTTGGTCATTTCACCTGAAGACTGAGACATCTGTTTGGTCATTTCACCTGAAGACATCTGTTTGGTCATTTCACCTGAAGACTGAGACATCTGTTTGGTCATTTCACCTGAAGACTGAGACATCTGTTTGGTCATTTCACCTGAAGACTGAGACATCTGTTTGGTCATTTCACCTGAAGACTGAGACATCTGTTTGGTCATTTCATCTGAAGACGGAGACATCTGTTTGGTCATTTCACCTGAAGACTGAGACATCTGTTTGGTCATTTCACCTGAAGACTGAGACATCTGTTTGGTCATTTCATCTGAAGACTGAGACATCTGTTTGGTCATTTCACCTGAAGACATCTGAGACATCTGTTTGGTCATTTCACCTGAAGACTGAGACATCTGTTTGGTCATTTCATCTGAAGACTGAGACATCTGTTTGGTCATTTCACCTGAAGACTGAGACATCTGTTTGGTCATTTCACCTGAAGACTGAGACATCTGTTTGGTCATTTCATCTGAAGTTTGGTCATTTCACCTGAAGAGACATCTGTTTGGTCATTTCATTTCTGAAGACTGAGACATCTGTTTGGTCATTTCACCTGAAGACTGAGACATCTGTTTGGTCATTTCACCTGAAGACTGAGACATCTGTTTGGTCATTTCACCTGAAGACTGAGACATCTGTTTGGTCATTTCACCTGAAGACTGAGACATCTGTTTGGTCATTTCACCTGAAGACTGAGACATCTGTTTGGTCACTTTCATTTCACTGAAGACTGAGACATCTGTTTGGTCATTTCACCTGAAGACTGAGACATCTGTTTGGTCATTTCACCTGAAGACTGAGACATCTGTTTGGTCATTTCACCTGAAGACTGAGACATCTGTTTGGTCATTTCACCTGAAGACTGAGACATCTGTTTGGTCATTTCACCTGAAGACTGAGACATCTGTTTGGTCATTTCACCTGAAGACTGAGACATCTGTTTGGTCATTTCACCTGAAGACTGAGACATCTGTTTGGTCATTTCACCTGAAGACTGAGACATCTGTTTGGTCATTTCACCTGAAGACTGAGACATCTGTTTGGTCATTTCACCTGAAGACTGATTTCACCTGACATCTGTTTGGTCATTTCATTGAGACATCTGTTTGGTCATTTCACCTGAAGACTGAGACATCTGTTTGGTCATTTCACCTGAAGACTGAGACATCTGTTTGGTTTCATTTCATTTCACCTGAAGACTGAGACATCTGTTTGGTCATTTCACCTGAAGACTGAGACATCTGTTTGGTCATTTCACCTGAAGACTGAGACATCTGTTTGGTCATTTCACATCTGTTTGGTCATTTCACCTGAAGACTGAACATCTGACTGAGACATCTGTTTGGTCATTTCACCTGAAGACTGAGACATCTGTTTGGTCATTTCACCTGAAGACTGAGACATCTGTTTGGTCATTTCACCTGAACTGAGACATCTGTTTGGCCATTTCATGAAGACATCTGTTTGGTCATTTCATCTGAAGACTGAGACATCTGTTTGGTCATTTCATCTGAAGACTGAGACATCTGTTTGGTCATTTCATCTGAAGACTGAGACATCTGTTTGGTCATTTCATCTGAAGACTGAGACATCTGTTTGGTCATTTCATCATACTGTCATGATTAGAGTGGTGTGGTGATTACAGGAATAGATAGCATACATAGACATAAGTGTGTGCCAAGTGGCACCCTATTCCTTATATAGGGCATTACTTTTGACCAGAGCCCTATGGGTCTCGGTCAAATGTAGTGCACTACATAGAGAATAGGGTGCCACTTGGGACATAAACATAGATATCAAATCTGCTCTTTCCGGATTGGAAGATGAGTGAGATATACCCACATGAAGAAATACTATAGTATGTTATGGTATAAATACTACAGTATTCACAGTAGTGTTTTTGTGGACTTTACTGTAGTACTCACTGTAGTATACTGTTGTATTTACAGTTAACTATAGTATAAATACTGTAGTAAAAGAAAACTGTTGTAAATACTGTAGTAATTACTGTAGTGTTTTTGCAGACTGTAGTGTACTGTAATATTTTGTGTTATGTGGACATTACTGTACTATTTACTGTAGTGTTTTTGCAGAATGTAGTGTACTGTAATATTTTGTTTTATGTGGACATTACTGTACTATTTACTATAGTGTTTTTGCAGACTGTAGTGTACTGTAATATTTTGTTTTATGTGGACATTACTGCACTATTTACTGTAGTGTTTTTGCAGACTGTAGTGTACTGTAATATTTTGTTTTATGTGGACATTACTGTACTATTTACTATAGTGTTTTTGCAGACTGTAGTTTACTGTAATATTGTGTTTTATGTGGACATTACTGTACTATTTACTATAGTGTTTTTGTTGTATTATCTTTGTACATAGCCCATCTATATTTTAGCCCAAACAACTACGTCTTTCCATACTGTATTTAATTTATTTATTTATTTTGCTCCTTTGCACCCCATTATTTTTATTTCTACTTTGCACATTCTTCCATTGAAAATCTACCATTCCAGTGTTTTACTTGCTATATTGTATTTACTTTGCCACCATGGCCTTTTTTTGCCTTTACCTCCCTAATCTCACCTCATTTGCTCACATCGTATATAGACTTGTTTCTACTGTATTATTGACTGTATGTTTGTTTTGCTCCATGTGTAACTCTGTGTCGTTGTATGTGTCGAACTGCTTTGCTTTATCTTGGCCAGGTCGCAATTGTAAATGAGAACTTGTTCTCAACTTGCCTACCTGGTTAAATAAAGGTGAAATAAAATAAATCAAATAAAAGTGGATGTTTTCTCCTTCAGGAAATCTAATGGAAAAATACTAATTAAAAACACTAAGTCAAACGCCGGAGTGGGGGAGCGGCTGTAACCGAAACACGGAAGACCTGCTGGAACAGTGCCAGTACTGATTACCTCCCCACATCTACTGCCGCTCTCCCTCTCCGGCGTTCGACGTTGCCGGTTTACTAATCACTGGCACACCAGTCACCATCACTACGCACACCTGCGCCTCATCATGAGACACACCTGGACTCCATAATTTCACTGATTACCTCCCCTATATCTGTCACTCCCTTATTTCCATTCCCCGGGCAGTATTGGTTATGAGCGTCATGACCAGATGACACTCTCGGTTTGTATTGGTCTGTGGTGCTTGTATTATTAAACTCACCCCTTGCACCTGCTTCTCAACTCCCAGCATCTCCATTACAATACGACAGTTTACTATAGAATTCTACAGTAAGTACTCTATTGTTCTGTAGTAAACTTGTTTTTTTTCATGTGGGTAGACTGAAAATACAATAATTTCAGCATTCACACATGTAGAGTACTGTCACAGATAACATCACTGCATTTAGAATGGCCAGCCACAGCCAGAAATGAGCACTATTTATTTTACCTATATTT
>NW_027012917.1:408520-422802 GCF_036934945.1 Oncorhynchus masou masou
CATGGAATTAAACTCACCAGAAAACACAATCATTATACAAATATTACACATGTGCACATTCCTCCTCTGATAATAGTTTTGAGTAGACATTATGACAGTCTGAGAACTTGGCCTACGTGGCCTATGTGTCTCATGATGAGGATGAGACCCAGATGCATTATCTTCCACACATGAAACGTAGGATGATACGGAGGGTCCAGTGCAACAGAAGACAAGCAGCAGAGGGGCCACAGATTTTAGAGATGGGGAAAGGACCCATGAAACTGGGGGAACGTTTGCGGGACTCCACCCGAAGAAGAAGATCCCGAGTAGACAGTCATACCCTCTGCCCGAGAAGATAGCGGGAGCCGAGGTTCGGGGGCAGTCCACTCTCTTCCAGGTACGCTGACAGTGGCAGACAAACATCTGGACTGAGGGTATGTTGACCTCTTGCTCAGGGGAGGAAGAAGGACGAATGATCCCTGCCTTCAGTGTCCTCAGTATTCCCTTCTATGGTCTTGGTCAATGTCTCAGTCATAGGGTTGATGCGGAGGAATGTGGACCTTATTGAAAACCTCCCGTAGGTCCTGATACTCTGCGGGAACGGCAGAGAAATCCGAGGCTTTACCTAAGAACGTCCAGGTTTGAGCTGCGCCGCCTTGAGGCAATGCGCGTGGCAGAACAGGCTCCAACCCAAGATTGAACCCGTAGCCCAGTTGATCAGGGGGTTGTGCCTCTGGGGCCATGACAATCGCAAAACCACGGGTGCATGAGAAGATTCAGTGAGCAGGAACTGCATGGTCTCACTGTGATTTCCTGACACTCGCAGGTTGATAGGAATTGTACCGTGACTGACCCTGCCAACAGAGCACCCGTCCAATGCTCTGGTGTCCAGAGAAACGGAGAGGAGTCGTGTGGAGATACCCAGCTCCGACACCAGGAGTTCAAGAGCACCAAGAGAAATTTAGACCTGTCACTCCACAACAAGATAGCATGACGAGGAGTATGAGTAATAGGAGATGGGAGACTCCCTGTATGGCCCACCAGCGTACTCGTACCTACTGATGAGCCTGGGATTTTTATTGGACAGGTAGATATGTAATGTCGTGAAGTTCCACATTACAGACAGCTTTTTGAGCTCAGTCAGCGTAAACATTCCTCAGGGGACAATCTAGCCCTGCACAGTTGCATGGGCGCCGAAGGAGGTCCTCTATGATTTCTGAGAGAACTCGGGTGCCCCGCACTTGCCGGGCTAAAGTAAGCATCCAGCCAGGACGCGTTGTGCCAGCTCTACGCTCCAGACCTCCAGTGCGTCTCCACGGCTTCTCTCTGGAATTCAGTCTGGGAGGTTTCTGTTGTGGCTTGCTGCCTAATAGATAGTCAGCGGAATTGTTCCAACATTGCACTGATGGCATGGTGTTCCACCAAGGTGTGGAATCCTTCCATAAGGTAATGTAGTAACTCCTCGTGTCTTCCAATGGTGGCTCCTTGTGAGGAGACAGTGTTGCAGAGCTGGTCCGAGTCTGCTGGGTCAGTCATGGAAATAAAAGATCCCAGACATTTTTCATGAGCACAAAAAGCTTATTTCTCTCAAATGTTGTGCACATATTTCTTTACATCCCTGTTAGTGAGCATTTCTCCTTTGCCAAGGTCATCCATCCACCTGACAGGCTTAACATATCAAGAAGCTGATTAAACAGCATGATCATTACACAGGTGCACCTTGTGCTGGGGACCATAAAAGGCCATTATAAAATGTGCAGTTTGTCACACAACACAATGCACAAATGTCTCATGTTTTGAGGGAGCGTGCAATTGTCATGCTGACTGCAGAAATGTCCACTAGAGCTGCTGCCAGAGAATTTAATGTTCATGTCTTGACCATAAGCCATCTCCAGCGTTGTTTTAGAAAATTTGACAGTACGTCTAACCGGCCTCACAGCCGCAGACCACTTGTATGGCGTCATGTGGGCGAGCTGTTTGCTGATGTCATCGTTGTGAACAGAGTGCCCCATTCGCTGAATTCCTATCGGACCTTGTAGTCATGGCAGATAATATTCTAATATTCACATGGAAAAGTCCACATATCCAATCCAAAAGACTTTTGGAGCCATCATCGACTCAGTGGGTTTTGTCCAACATGTCAGACCTACTCACTGCCACAGTCATACTCTGGACCTAGTTTTGTCCCGTGGAATAAATGTGGTGGATCTCAATGTTTTTGCTCATAATCCTGGACTAACGGACCACCATTTTATTACGTTTGCAATCTCAACAAATAATCTGCTCAGACCCCAACCAAGGATCTTCAAAGGTCGTGCTATAAATTCTCGGACAGCCCAAAGATTCCTAGATGCCCTTCCAGACTCCCTCCGCCTACCCAAGGACATCAAAAATCAGTTTAAAAAATCAGTACAAAAATCAGTTAACCACCTAACTGAGGAACTCAATTTAACCTTGCGCAAAACCCTACATGCAGTCGCACCCCTAAAAACCAAAAACATTTGTCATAAGAAACTAGCTCCCTGGTATACAAAAAATACCAGAAAATTGGAATGGAAATGGCGCCACACCAAACTGGAAGACTTCCGGCTAGCTTGGAAAGACAGTACCGTGCAGTACCGAAGAGCCCTTACTGCTGCTCGATCATCCTGTTTTTCCAACTTAATTGAGGAAAATAAGAACAATCCTAAATTTATTTTTGATACTGTCGCAAAGCTAACTAAAAAGCAACATTCCCCAAGAGAGGATGGCTTTCACCTGAGCAGTAATAAATTAATGAACTTCTTTGAGGAAAAGATTATGATCATTAGATTTAGATCATTAGATTATGATCATCACATCAGATACTGACTGGTTTTCTGATCCATGCCCCTACTTTTTTTCTTTGGGGGGGGGGGGTGTATCTGTGACCAACAGATACATACTGTATTTGTATTCCCAGTCATATGAAATCTATAGGCATAATTTATTTATTTCAATAGACTGCTCTTTGAAATGGTTGCGTTCTGCGTTCATATTTTTACTCAGTATAGTTAGGTTCATTTGATGTTTATATTTTTGCTCAGAATAGTAAGGTTCATTTGATGCTGTGTATATTCTCATCTTAAAGCTGCATTAGTATTCTAGTGTGGAAATTGAAACCGAGCAATAGAATGTGTTTGGTTCCATTATATCTCTGTCTGCAGGAGGAGTGTAAACAACGAAGTAGTAGCATCAAACACCACAGGGGACAGAAGAGACCGCCATTAGAGGGCAGTATAAACACATGCAGTAACACATCCATCAGCATCACGTCTGTGGAAACGACAGAGGTCGACGAGTAACAGAGGCTCTGAGCTGGCTGCTGCAGTCCTGCAGCATTATGAGTTGTATAACAGCATGCTAGAGCTGTTAGTATATACAATGGAGATCAGTGGAGGCTGCTGAGGGGAGGATGGCTCATATTAATGGCTGGAATGGAATGGCATTAGACACCTGGAAAACATGTGTTTGATGTATTTGATACCATTCTACTGATTCCGCTCCAGCCATTACCACCTCCTGTGATGGAGGTGGTGTTGAAGTCAGGCAGTTGGCATTCTCCTTTTTTTCATCTGGCTTCTGAGAATAGAGTCTGTCATCATTCTATTCACCACTATTTCCATCTGTATCTTTTAACGGTAACGTTTGCCAGTGATATAGCATTACCGCGAAGTGCTAGGCCTATTAATTCCTGTGAAGTTAATTTGCTTGAGCTGCGCAAACATTGGGTTTAGGTTACAGCTGATTGTCTTTCTGAGAAGAGACACAGACACAGAGGAGAGATAGTCAAGTGTGAATCTTCCTGTGATAAGAGAAGTGGTGCTACAGATGTAGAATCTTAATGTGATCACCCTGTTGCAGGAGAACTTCCTTGAAATGCAGGAAATTAAAAACTTGTAATGTAAGTTTGAAGGTTGAATTAAAAAGGCTTCTGAAGTTTGTAATTTCCACTTTTAAGTTTCAGACTGGATTTTCCCTTACGAACAATGTATCAAGCCCTACCAAAATGTCCATTAATTATAATCCACACAGTGTGTGTGTGTGTACCCATAGTATATTCACTGTCTAGGCACACTAGGTAAGACCTGGACGGACCACACCCAGTATTTTGGTTAGGGCACCGGGTGGTGCTAAATTAGGTAAGTAGTGGGTTAAGATAGCAGGTAAGATAGGTTAGGTAAGGGGGTAGGCAGGTAAGATAGGTAGGTTAGGTAAGTGGGTAGGCAGGTAAGATAGGAGAGGGTAGGTTAGGTAAGTAGTGGGTAGGCAGGTAAGATAAGATAGGTTAGGTAGTAGTGGGTAGGTAAGATAGGTAGGTAGGTTAGGTAAGTGGGGTAGGCAGGTAAGATAGGAGAGGGTAGGTTAGGTAAGTAGTGGGTAGGCAGGTAAGATAGGAGAGGGTAGGTTAGGTAAGTAGTGGGTAGGCAGGTAGGCAGGTAAGGTAAGTAGTGGGTAGGCAGGTAAGATAGGAGGTAAGGTAGGTAGGTAGTAGTGGGTAGGCAGGTAAGATAGGGTAAGAGAGATAGGAGAGGGTAGGTTAGGTAAGTAGTGGGTAGGCAGGTAAGATAGGAGAGGGTAGGTTAGGTAAGTAGTGGGTAGGCAGGTAAGATAGGAGAGGGTAGGTTAGGTAAGTAGTGGGTAGGCAGGTAAGATAGGAGAGGGTAGGTTAGGTAAGTAGTGGGTAGGCAGGTAAGATAGGAGAGGGTAGGTTAGGTAAGTAGTGGGTAGGCAGGTAAGATAGGAGAGGTTAGGTAGGTTAGGTAAGATAGTGGGTAGGCAGGGGTAAGATAAGATAGAGAGGTTAGTAAGGTTAGGTAAGATAGTAGTTAGGGGGTAGGCAGGTAAGATAGGAGAGGGTAGGTAAGTAGTGGGTAGGCAGGTAAGATAGGAGAGGGTAGGTTAGGTAAGAGTGGGTAGGCAGGTAAGATAGGAGAGGGTAGGTTAGGTAAGTAAGTAGGGTAGGCAGGTAAGATAGGGTAAGATAGGGTAGGTTAGGGGTAAGTAAGTAGGGTTAGGCAGGTAAGATAGGAGAGGGTAGGTTAGGTAAGTAGTGGGTAGGCAGGTAAGATAGGAGAGGGTAGGTTAGGTAAGTAGTGGGTAGGCAGGTAAGATAGGAGAGGGTAGGTTAGGTAAGTAGTGGGTAGGCAGGTAAGATAGGAGAGGGTAGGTTAGGTAAGAGGGTAGTGGTAAGTAGTGGGTAGGCAGGTAAGATAGGAGAGGGTAGGTTAGGTAAGTAGTGGGTAGGCAGGTAAGATAGGAGAGGGTAGGTTAGGTAAGTAGTGGGTAGGCAGGTAAGATAGGAGAGGGTTAGGTTAGGGGTAAGGTAAGATAGGAGAGGGTAGGTAAGTAGTGGGTAGGCAGGTAAGATAGGAGAGGGTAGGTTAGGTAAGTAGTGGGTAGGCAGGTAAGATAGGAGAGGGTAGGTTAGGTAAGTAGTGGGTAGGCAGGTAAGATAGGAGGGGGGCTTTGATATTTACTCTCTTTGCTTTGGTTCCGTCCAGCCCCTTTTCCCCATATTACCGTGTGAAGGAATAAAGTCCTAGTTAACGGTAAATTCCTGTTGTCATCCTTACTCACACCTACAGTCCATACCTCTTTCACTTCACGGGGAGTTGAGTTGTAGCAGGGTGTTGCGTTCCCTCTTCACAGAGGCTTGCGTAACAATATGTATATACTATATTCTAGTCAAGTCCATCCTATTCAACTATTGCTGTATATATACAATTCTATCCTACTGCCTGTATTCTTCAGATATAGTACATATTCTATCCACATACGGTCCATAATGTCTATACATCCCATCACATACAGACATACAGAGCATTCGGAAAGTATTCAAACCCTTGACTTTTTCCACATCTTGTTATGTCACTGCCTTATTCTACAGTTGATATTTAAAAAATCCACACAATACCACATAATGAAAAAGCAAAAACAGGGTTTTACATTTTTTTTGCAAAAGAATGAAAAACAACAACTGAAAAATCACATTTACTTAAGTATTCAGACCCTTTACTCAGTACTTTGTTGAAGCACCTTTGGCAGGGATTACAGCCTCGAGTCTTGGGTATGACGCTATAAACTTGGTACACCTGTATTTGGGGAGTTGCTCCGATTCTTCTCTGCAGATCCTCACTAGCTCAGTCAGGTTGGATGGGGAGCGTCGCTGCACAACCATTTTCAGGTCTCTTCAGATATGTTCGATTCAGTCCAGGCTTTTGCTGGGCCACTCAAGGACATTCATAGACTTGTCCCGAAGCCACTCCTGCGTTGTCTTGGCTGTGTGCTTAGGTCATTGTCCTCTTGGAAGGTAAACCTTCACCCCAGTCTGAGGTCCTGAGCGCTCTGGAGCAGGTTTCATCAAGGATCTCTCTGTACTTTGCTCTGTTCATCTTATCCTCGATCCTGACTAGTCTCCCAGTCCCTGTAGCTGAAACACATCCCCACAGCATGATGCTGCCACCACCATGCTTCACCATAGGAATGTCGCCAGATTTCCTCCAGATGTGACGCTTAGCATTCAGACCAAAGAGTTTAATCTTGTTTTCATCAGACCAGAGAATCTTGTTTCTCATAGTCTGAGTCCTTTCGGTGCCTTTTGACAAACTCCTTGTGGACTGGCCTGTGCCTTTTACTAATGAGTGGCTTCCGTCTGGCCACTCTATCATAAAGGCCTGATTGGTGGAGTGCTACAGAGATGGTCATCCTTTTGGAAGGTTCTCCCATCTCCACAGAGGTTCTCTGGAGCTCTGTCAGAATGACCATTGGATTCTTGGTCACCTCCCTGACCAAGGCCCTTCTCATCTATATGCTCAGTTTGGCCAGGTGTCCAGCTCTAGCAAGAGTCCATTTAAGAATGATGGAGGCCACTGTGTGCTTGGGGACCTTTAATGCTGTTTAGGTACCCTTCCCCAGATCTGTGCCTTGAGATCTGTGCCTCAGAGCTCTACGGACAATTCCTTCGACCTCATGGCTTGGTTTATGCTCTAATATGCATTGTCGGGGCCTCCCGGGTGGTTCAGTGGTCTAGGGCACTGCACTGCATTGCAGTGCTAGCTGTGCCACCAGAGACACTGACAATGCACGCTAACCAAGGTTGCCAGATGCCCAGTGTTTCCTACGACACATTGGTGGGGCTGGCTTCCAGGTTGGATGCGCGCTGTGTTAAGAAGTAGTGTGGCTTGGTTGGGTTGTGTTTCGGAGGATGCATGACTATCGACCTTCGTCTCTCCCGAGTCCGTACGGGAGTTGTAGCGATGAGACAAGATAGTAGCTACTAACAATTGGAGACCATGAAATTGGGGAGAAAAAGGGGGGTAAAATTCCCAAAAATATAAATAAATATGCATTGTCAACTGTGGGACCTTATAGACAGGTGTGTGCCTTTCCAAATCATGTCCAATCAATAGAATGTATCAGAGGTGAACTTCAATCAAGTTGTAGAAACATCTCGAGAATGTTCAATGGAAACAGGATGCACCTGAGCTCAATTTTGAGTCTCATAGCAAAGGGTCTGAATACTTATTTCAATAAGGTATTTATGTTAGACATTTTTGCTAATGTATTAAAAATAACAAAAAACCTGTTTTCGCTTTGTTATTAATGGGTATATGGAAGGGTTCTGAATACTTTCCGAATGCACTGTAAGTGAGAATTAATGTGATTTTTTAACTCTGTAATATTTTAACAGTGCAACACTAACACTGTGCCATTTTAACACTGTAACACTTTAACACAACAACACTGGAACACTCTAATACTGTAACACTGAAACAGGAGAGTAACCCTCAGTCTGCAAAGAATGCAAATTAATCAGTCAGTGTAAGGGATTTCCTCCTCTTCTTCCGAAGAGGAGACGCGAAAAGGATCAGAGGACCAATATGCGGCGTGGTAAGTGTCCATGGTTCTTTTTAATACATAAATGTACACATGAACAACTGACTACAAAAACAAGAAATGTGAAAAACCCCAAACAGTCCTATCTGGTGCAGACACAGAGACAGGAACAATCACCCACAAACACACAGTGAAACCCAGGCTACCTAAGTATGATTCTCAATCAGAGACAACTAATGACACCTGCCTCTGATTGAGAACCATACTAGGCCGAAACATAGGAAAACCGAAATCATAGAAAAACAAACAGACTGCCCACCCCAACTCACACCCTGACCATACTAAATAAAGACAAAACAAAGGAAATAAAGGTCAGAACGTGACAGTCAGGCTGGGAAACGCGCGTCATACTGGTTGAGCAAGGTCACTTACACACTGTATGTAGAAGAGAGAGAGAGAGAGTGAGAGAGAGGATGGAGAAAGGGAGTAGAATAACTAAATAGAGAGAAAGAAGAGAGCGGGAGAGAGAGGGAGAGTGGATGAGAGAAGTGGGGGGATGATAAAAGAGGAGAGATAGGAATAAAACATTGAGAGGAATGAGCGGGTGCAAGGCAGGAAAGATCGAATTAAAGAGAAAGAAAGAAGAGAGAGATAGAAAGAGAGAGAGAGAGACAGAGAGAGAGAGAAAGAGAGAGAGAGAGAGAGAAGAGAGAGAGAGAGAGAGAGAGAGAGAGAGAGAGAGAGAGAGAGAGAGAGAGAGGGAGGGACAGTGAAAATAGAGAGACAGACAGTGAAAATAGAGAGACAGAAAGAGAGCGACGGGCCTAGGGTGTGAAAATCCAAAGAGGTTGGACCAACTCTGTGTTTAATAACATTACAGTGCAGAGCCTCTGTTTACCGTAACACTTGGCCTGGCTCCGGGTATGGAGCCTCAGTGTAAAGTCTGCCCCACCCCACCCCTTCAGCTCAGCGCTGGCAGGAACAGCAACAATGAGCTCATGGCTGTTTGGCTCTTGCCACCCTGCATGGCTTAACTTTAGTTCCCATCTCTCTGGGGGCACAGAGCTGGTTCCTGTTCATTAGGTTACACCATAGCAAAATGTTTAGCAATGGAAACTGAAATATTAGCATGTCTGTTTGATAGTGCCTCCCTGTTTCAGTCTGTTCCGTTTGGTACCTAATAAATACGACCGAGATCTTCCATTGAGGTTTAGAGCCCCACAGGACTGAAGTGGGATGGATGGGTGGAGTAGTGATATCCCTCCCAGGATGCATTTCATTTCAAGTGCCTTCCCTTCCTCGCTTCCTTGGTCTGACATGACATATTTGGTGAATGCAATGCAATGGAAATCTTGCTTCACCAGATTCTCCATGTCAGATCAGCAATAACTTCAAGAAAGAGAGGAAGGAAGGAAACATTTTATGAGTATTCCAACAGGGCCAAATAATGACAGAGATGCTTCCTCCTCTCTGCCCTTAGATAGAGAAAGAACGAGAGGGAGAAGAGAGAGACGCAAAGAAACATACATGTAGTGTACTGTACACACACGCGCCTGTACACACACACACACACACACACACACACACACACACACACACACACACACACACACACACACACACACACACACACACACACACACACACACACACACACACACACACACACACACAGTGCTCCTTTAATCTCACACCAGACTTCTTTGTGTAGAGAAGAACCTGACTGGACTGCCTGGAATCACCTAGTTGACCAGGAAAAGGCAACCAGGAAATTCAGATTGTTGTAACAGTGGAAAAAAAGAGAAAGAGACAGAAAGACAGAAGGTATATTATACTATATACAGTGACAATAAAAAGTGTGTGAAGAGAAAGAGAGAAAGAACGAGAGGGAGAAGAGAGAGACATGTAAAGAGACAGAAAGACAGAAGGTATATTATACTATATACAGTGACAATAAAAAGTATGTGAAGAGAAAGAGAGAAAGAACAAGCGGGAGAAGAGAGACGTGTAGTAAAGAGACAGAAAGACAGAAGGTATATTATACTATATACAGTGACAATAAAAAGTATGTGAAGAGAAAGAGAGAAAGAACGAGAGGGAGAAGAGAGAGACATGTAAAGAGACATGTAATCAGCTGACTTTCCCCTTGTCCCTTCTAACATCTCTGTGAACAAAACGGCAGACAGAGCAAAACAAAGAGCCATTTCAGAGCAACTCCAGAGTGCAGGGAAAGTTCAGAAGGGTCATTGAGTCTATAAAGTCAAGTGACGCAAAACACTGTGAAATATAATACCGTTTCAGAGGTAGAACTGTGTTTGGTACCGTTTTACAGGAGAACTGTAAGGCCTCCTGGGATCTGGTCATTCACAAAGTGTCTCAGAGTGTGATCACTTCTGCCTGTTAGAACATAGTGAATAAGATTACATGGACGGGGGGGGGGGCTGATCCTAGATCAGCCCAGCTACTCTGAGACGCTTTCTTAATACAGGCCCTGAACTTGAGACGAGGACAAAGGACACAAAACACTCTGTGATGATCCTAACTTGGCATCAGGACATCAGTGCATTACATTGAAGTGTGATCACATAGTGGGTTCTGAAGGACATGTGGCATCTGCTACGTGGGGGTGACGTGACCATTAACACATTCTTAGCCAAAGATAACAGCAGCGGTTGGAAATGAATGTTTGGAAAAACAGTAGCAGGCTAGCAGCAGCAGTAGTAGTGCCTGGCCTCCCTGGCCTGCCTGCAACAACGGAGGGGGAAGCTAGCCAGGAGAGGGGTCAGAGACAGGGGCAGGGAGGAGGTGACTGACTACAATGTGGGCACACCCTTCTGCCAGCCTTTACTGGAAGCACCAAGCCAGCTGTGCCCTCTGGCTTCCCTTCCATGACACATTCAGAGGATGCCTGGTCCCTGATATGTTTGTGCTGTCTTGAAATTATCATGCAATATAAGCACATTTATATGATCTGTTATGAACAGGGTTTTTAAAGGAAGTGTAACCAAATGCTTAGATGGTATCCTTTGGAAGTTTAGAGATACTTAGGATGAATTAATACATCACAATCTTACTCGAACGTGGAGTTCACAGGTATTCACAGTAATGCTGTAGAGATTACACAATTAGGAGCAGTTTAAGGGAATAAATGGCCTGCTTCTACTGGTTTTAAAAGGTTTATTAACTACAAACACCACTGTAATAACCTAAGTATAAAACAGGGACGATCTATATTCATAAATTGTGTGGTTCGAGCCCTGAATGCAGATTGTCTGATAGCCGTGGTATATCAGTTTAACCCTGCAATAACCTTCTCTAGCACACACCATAGATGAGACCTAGTCTGGTTAACTATAAAACAGGGGTGATCTATATTTAGAACGTAGGTCAAATAATAAGGCCTATAAGCAAAACTATATTTTACGATAAAGAATATGGCATGCCATAACTTCTGTCCCTGATCTACATTTCAGACCCAATTGTCATTTAAAATAGAACTGTGAAAAGCCCTACTACTGTACACAGACTGTCTGAATGACCCAGGTGATAGCTGATACATCTTGGTGAATGCAGACAGCTGGTTGAGGTCAAAGAAGCATGAACATAAGAATGAAATACAGTGTTACCATGACACCTAGTGGCAATAACATTGCCTAGGGCAGAGACAGTATTCATCATTTGTGAAATTGAGATTGAATTTGACTGACCAGGGTTTCAGAAATGTAATTGTTTAAACCATTATATTTAAAAAGAGGCAGTATTTCTCTGAGAATAGATAGTAACAATCCTACACTACAGATACATGCATTCAACAGTTACTTTCCCAAATGTCTGTGCTGCAGCCAGCAACTGTACATCGTTGGTGTGACAAACTCTCTTGCAGGGTGATGTCAAGCAGAGATGGGCAGTATTTATGTATTTAAAATATGTATTTTAATTACTTCTGAGTATTTTGTAATTTGAATTACACTGGGCTGAACTATACTCCAACGTATTTTGAATTCTCAAAATAAAAAAGACAATTCTTGAAAAAAAAATGATATGGTTATATGCTTCCGTCTTGCAGTGTGTGCAAACAGTCTGCCTGTTCTCTTCCACGGTGGAGAGGTAATAGCAGCACGAAGAAGGTAGTGCTCGGGCTAGTCGTGTGGCGCTAGCTTCGACTGGAGAATATGGTAATTCCAGGAATTTGATTGGCTTAGGCCACCCAGTAAAGGGGAAAGCAGTAGCCTTAACTCCGGGAGAGGTGGATCTGTCGAGCATGTGCTACTCAAGCCTGAACAGCCTAGTGGGCTAAACGCCCGGCTGTAGTTAGCACTTTGTTAGCCAGAGAGCACCGCAAAAAAAAAACACATGACCATAGTACAGAGAATAACAGAATGGTCAGCCTAGCCATTGAGGGCGCTTTTAAACTAAATGAGGGGAGACGTAATATTACAAAGGGCAGAGATAACAGATTGAGCTATCTCTAAGCGTGTGCTGGCCGACGGACGCTTTGTAGCTAGTCCTGGTGTTAGCTAGGTAGTGTTCACCCCTTGGGCTAATAGCCTAGCTATCGCTAGCACACTGTTAGTGAAGACAAAGCATGTGTCCTAGGCTAACTTAGTCTCAAAAGTATCCTTGTTCTCTAGTGAAAAAGCAGTACAAAGCACGTAGCGCAAGGTGGGCTAGTTGGGTACAGAATCTATCTGTATGGCGCTAGTTTAGACCGGAGACTGAGAAGAAGCACACTTCCTTTCGGTAAAAGTACTCAACACGAGAGGCTGTAATCCTGTGCCACGCGTGTGACCTGCGAACAGTTAAGCAGGAACACGGATTCAAGTCATGCTGAGGAGTGCTAAGAGAGCTTGGGTTCTCCATAACGAAGAAAATTAGAATGTCAGAGGGCTGGACCGTGGCGCCTTATAAATCACATTTAAAATAAAAAAAAAATCACATGCACCGAATACAACAGGTGTGGACCTTATCGTGAAATGCTTACTTAAAAGCCCTTAACCAACAATGCCGTTTTAAGAAAAATAAGAGTTAAGAACAATATTTTGGAATGCTACTGACAATGCCCCGACGAATTAAGGCTGTTCTGAGGGCAAAAGGGGGTGCAACTCAATTAGGAAGATGTTCAGAATGTTTTTTACACTCCATGTATAAGATGGGCCTAAAATAGTGTATAAGAGATCATACAAAATATTTTGCGGATGATGTAAATAATATGTGTTGGTCTGATGTGGTTAATAAGGAGCATCCAGACGCTGCACTTGATGCAATTATGAAATTGCTTCTTCCAATTACTGATAAACAAGCAGCTGTCAAGAAACTGACTTTTAGAACTGTTAAGGCTCCACGGATTGATGAGGATTTGAAAACTATGGTTGAAAGAGATGGGGGAAAGGAGTGGCTAATAAGTCTGGATGCACATCTGACTTGCTGACTTCCTGCAAATTGAGAAATTATGTGACTGAACTCAACAAAAATAAAATAAACTGTATTATGAAGGTAAGATAAATTATATAAAGCCACGTTGATAGTTTTAAACAGAAGCTTTTCACAAAGTCTTGGTCTGATCCAGCTGACTAATGACCATCTCAGTGTTCAGTGTCTGCAGCTTCTCTGCTTTTATACTGCCACACATGAATATTCATAAACATATTTTAGGTGAGACAACAGTGTTGTCTAATCCTGCTAGGTTGGAAAAATATCTACTGTATCTGTAGTGGAGAAACAAGATATCGTACTGTATCACAAACACACCTGACACAAATCAAATTGTATTTGTCACATGCGCCTGCTCCCGCTCCCCCTTCCTGGTGCTCGAGGGCGCCAGGCTACCCTTCATCATACGCACCTGTTCACATCATTACACATCTGGACTCCCTCACTTTGTTGATTGCCCCTGCATATATGTCTGCTCCTCTGTGTTGTTCCCTGTAGTAGCATTGTTTGTCATGTTTATGTCCAGACACTGTTTCAGTCTCATTGCAAGTCCGTCTAGATTAAATGGTTCACTCCCTGTACCTGCTTCTCATCTCCTGCGTTGAGCCTTACAGAGCTGAATACAACAGTGAAATTCTTACAAGCCTTTAACCAACAATGTAGTTTTAAGAAAATACCCCCCAAAAAGTAACAAATAAAAGTAACAAATAATTAAAGAGCAGCAGTAAAATAACAATAGGGCAATAGTCTGGGTAGACGTTTGATTAGATGTTCAGGAGTCTTATGGCTTGGGGGTAGAAGCTGTTTAGAAGCCTCTTGGACAAACTTGGTGCTCCGGTACCGCTTTCCGTGTGGCAGCAGAGAGTCTACAGTCTAGGAATAGGGTGGCTGGTGTCTTTGCCAATTTGTTGGGCCTTCCTCTGACACGCCTGGTATAGAGGTCCTGGATGGCAGGAAGCTTGGCCCTAGTGATGTACTGGGCCATACGCACTCTGTAGTGTCTTGCGGTAGGA
>NW_027012917.1:423302-443636 GCF_036934945.1 Oncorhynchus masou masou
ATCCTAACCTGTCCTAGGATACCAAGCCAAGGGAGAACACTGTCAGGCCTATCCTAACCTGTCCTAGGATACCAAGCCAAGGAGAACACTGTCAGGCCTATCCTAACCTGTCCTAGGATACCAAGCCAAGGAGAACACTGTCAGGCCTATCCTAACCTGTCCTAGGATACCAAGCCAAGAGAACACTGTCAGGCCTATCCTAACCTGCCCTAGGATACCAAGCCAAGGAGAACACTGTCAGGCCTATCCTAACCTGTCCTAGGATACCAAGCCAAGGAGAACACTGTCAGGCCTATCCTAACCTGTCCTAGGATACCAAGCCAAGGAGAACACTGTCAGGCCTATCCTAACCTGTCCCTAGGATACCAAGCCAAGGAGAACACTGTCAGGCCTATCCTAACCTGTCCTAGGATACCAAGCCAAGGAGAACACTGTCAGGCCTATCCTAACCTGTCCTAGGATACCAAGCCAAGGAGAACACTGTCAGGCCTATCCCTAACCTGCCCTAGGATACCAAGCCAAGGAGAACACTGTCAGGCCTATCCTAACCTGCCCTAGGATACCAAGCCAAGGAGAACACTGTCAGGCCTATCCTAACCTGTCCTAGGATACCAAGCCAAGGAGAACACTGTCAGGCCTATCCTAACCTGTCCTAGGATACAAGCCAAGGAGAACACTGTCAGGCCTATCCTAACCTGTCCTAGGATACCAAGCCAAGGAGAACACTGTCAGGCCTATCCTAACCTGTCCTAGGATACCAAGCCAAGGAGAACACTGTCAGGCCTATCCTAACCTGCCCTAGGATACCAAGCCAAGGAGAACACTGTCAGGCCTATCCTAACCTGTCCTAGGATACCAAGCCAAGGAGAACACTGTCAGGCCTATCCTAACCTGTCCTAGGATACCAAGCCAAGGAGAACACTGTCAGGCCTATCCTAACCTGTCCTAGGATACCAAGCCAAGGAGAACACTGTCAGGCCTATCCTAACCTGTCCTAGGATACCAAGCCAAGGAGAACACTGTCAGGCCTATCCCTAACCTGTCTAGGATATGAAGCCAAGGAGAACACTGTCAGGCCTATCCCTAACCTGTCCTGGGATACCAAGCCAAGGAGAACACTGTCAGGCCTATCCTAACCTGTCCTAGGATACCAAGCCAAGGAGGAACTCTGTCAGGCCTATCCTAACCTGTCCTAGGATACCAAGCCAAAGGAGAACACTGTCAGGCCTATCCTAACCTGTCCTAGGATACCAAGCCAAGGAGAACACTGTCAGGCCTATCCTAACCTGTCCTAGGATACCAAGCCAAGGAGAACACTGTCAGGCCTATCCTAACCTGTCCTAGGATACCAAGCCAAGGAGAACACTGTCAGGCCTATCCTAACCTGTCCTAGGATACCAAGCCAAGGAGAACACTGTCAGGCCTATCCTAACCTGTCCTAGGATACCAAGCCAAGGAGAACACTGTCAGGCCTATCCTAACCTGTCCCTAGGATACCAAGCCAAGGAGAACACTGTCAGGCCTATCCTAACCTGTCCTAGGATACCAAGCCAAGGAGAACACTGAGCCCAATTAAAAATCATTATAGACTATTGTGAGAAATGTGTTCATCTGGAAACAGTCCACAAACCTAGTGTTGACAAGCTGCAGGCAAACTTTAACCACTATTTATAATTCAACAACAACATTTGATGAATACAAATTTGGCATAACACCATAGATACCATTGGTTGATGACTCACAAATTGTTAGTGTGTTTTGTCACTGTTTTATTGTATATTCACAGATATATGCCAGGACATTAGAAGGCGTGATATGTTAGCTCATTACATGGGACCTGTTTAATCCACTCTCTGGGTTAACAAGGACAGGGTAGTGTTCAGTAGGGCACATTTTCCTCAATGGAAAATGAAAACGTGTGTTCTAATTGGATAAGGAACCTACCTCCCTGTTTCATTCTATTTTAAAATATTTTCTCCCCACTAAACACGACTCAGGACAGCTCAGGGTCTGCGGTCTGGTGTTCTGGTAATGGGGTGTCAGTTTTTTGTCATCCCTTCCTGCAAGACCTAGGCTGTCATCCACACTGAACACAGTGAAACAGTAGTGAAACAAAGCGCTATTCAGATTGGATTCCAGGCTATCCATAATATACATATATAGTTAAACTGAACAATATTCAGATTGGATTCCAGGCTATCCATAATATACATATATAGTTAAACTGAACAATATTCAGATTGGATTCCAGGCTAAATGAACAATATTCAGATTAAGGCTATCCACAAAATATATATATAGTTAAACTGAACAATATTCAGATTGGATTCCAGGCTATCCATAATATACATATATAGTTAAACTGAACAATATTCAGATTGGATTTCAGGCTATCCACAAAATATATATATAGTTAAACTGAACAATATTCAGATTGGATTCCAGGCTATCCACAAAATATACAGTTGAAGTTGGAAGTTTACCAACATCTTAGCCAAATATATTTAAACTCAGACATTTTAATTTTCCCTGTCTTAGGTCAGTTAGGATCACCACTTTTTTTTTTTAAGAATGTGAAATGTCAGAATAATAGTAGAGAGAATGATTTATTTCAGGTTTTATTTCTTTCATCACATTCCCCAGCGGGTCAGAAGTTTACATACACTCAATTAGTATTTGGTTGCATTGCCTTAACATTGTTTAACTTGGGTCAAATGTTTCGGGAAGCCTCCCACAAGCTTCCCACAATAAGTTGGGTGAATTTTGGCCCACTCCTCCTGACAGAGCTGGTGTAACTGAATCAGGTTTGCAGGCCTCCTTGCTCACACATGCTTTTCAGTTCTGCCCACAACATTTCTATAGGATTGAGATCAGGGCTTTGTGATGGCCACTCCAATACCTTGACTTTGTTGTCCTTAAGCCATTTTGCCACAACTTTGGAAGCATGCTTGGGGTCATTGTCCATTTGGAAGACCCATTTGTGATCAAGCTTTAACTTCCTCACTGATGTCTTGAGATGTGGCTTCAATATATCCACATCATTTTCCTACCTTATGATGCCATCTATTTTGTGAAGGGAAACAAGTCCCTCCTGCAGCAAAGCACCCCCACAACATGATGCTGCCACACCGTGCTTCAACGGTTGGGATGGTGTTCTTCGGCTTGCAAGCCTCCCCTTTTTCCTCCAAACATGACGATGATCATTATGGCCAAACAGTTCTATTTTTGTTTCATCAGACCAGAGGACATTTCTCCAAAAGTACGAGCTTTGTCCCCATGTGCAGTTGCAAAGCGTAGTCTGGCTTTTTTATGGCGGTTTTGGATCCTTGGCTTCTTCCTTGCTGAGCGGCTTTTCAGGTTATGTCGATATAGGACTCGTTTTACTGTGGATATAGATACTTTGGTAACTGTTTCCTCCAGCATCTTCACAAGATTCTTTGCTGTTGTTCTGGGATTGATTTGCACTTTTCACACCAAAGTATGTTAATCTCTAGGAGACAGAATGTGTCTCCTTCCTGAGCGGTATGATGGCTGCGTGGTTCCATGGTGTTTATACTTGCGTACTATTGTTTGTACAGATGAACGTGGTACCTTCAGGCATTTAGAAATTGCTCCCACGGATGAACCAGACTTGTGGATGTCAACATTTTTTTTCTGAGGTCTTGGCTGATTTCTTTAGATTTTCCCATGATGTCAAGCAAAGAGGCACTGAGTTTGAAGGTAGGCCTTGAAATACATCCACAGGTACACCTCCAATTGACTCAAATTATGTCAATTAGCCTATCAGAAGATTCTAAAGCCATGACATCATTTTCTGGAATTTTCCAAGCTGTTTGAAGGCACAGTCAACTTAGTGTATGTAAACTTCTGACCCACTGTAATTGTGATACAGGGAATTAAAAGTGAAATAATGTGTCATGCACAAAGTAGATGTCCTAACCGACTTGCCAAAACTATAGTTTGTTAACAAGAAATTTGTTGAGTGGTTGAAAAACGTGTTTTAATGACTCCAACCTAAATGTATGTTCTGACTTCAACTGTGTATAGTTAAACTGAGCAATATTCAGATTGGATTCCAGGCTATCCACAATACATATAGTTAGTCTGAAACTGAACTATATTTAGGTTGGACTCCAGGCTATGTACACTGAATAATGAGCAAAAAGGGAAACAGAGCAATGTTAAGTTTAAGTTATGCACACTGAATATATTGAAACAATAGTTAAACAGGGAAATATTCAGTTTGGACCCCAGGCTACGGAAAGCCAGATTGGGTCTGCGGTGGTGTTCTGGTAAAATGGTATAGTCACTGCTGACACACCAGTCCAGCATTCCTCACCCAGAAACCTAGCCAGCATGCCATGGTTTACAGCAACCTACCTGCATGCCATGGTTTACAGCAAACCTAGCCTGCATGCCATGGTTTACAGCAAACCAAGCCTGCATGCCATGGTTTACAGCAAACCAAGCCTGCATGCCAAGGGCATCGTTGTTCACCAAACAACCTCCCTTACAGGGAAATGGGCTACGTCCACTGCCCCCCCCACACACACACATACACGCACGCACCCACACACACACACACACACACACACACACACACACACACACACACACACACACACACATACATACATACATACATACATACATACATACATACATACATACATACATACATACATACATACATACATACATACATACATGCAAGCACAAACACACACAGACACACACACACACGTATATACACACACACAGATGCACAGACAAACAGACATACCCACACACATTCCTGCATTTGCACTCACACACTCTCGCTCTCTCACACACGCACACTCACACACGCACACTCACACACACACTCTCACAAACACTCACACACACAAGGCTTGTGTCATGGTGAATCAGGGAAGATGCTATTTTGAAAAACTGTTCTGCCAAGAAGGTTAGAAAACATAGGGTTTCCAGTAAAGCTGTTAGGTTACTTGATGTTTAATCCTTGAAGGCTCCATGGTTAACATGGGATTGAGAGTCAGTGCACAAACACACACAGACACACAATGTTTTGGTTGACACACACAAACAATATACTCCCGCACAATCCCTAACTAAATGACATACCCTTTTGACTGCCAGGAATGTTCTGTCCAGGGATTTATCACAGCACACCCTGGCGCTTGGAAACTGCTCTTGGGGTAGTTTGGTGTTAACGCACACTGGCACAACAGACACACCCTCAAATACAAGGCGTGTGTCATGGACTGCAATCCCAGGGAAGATGCTATTTTGAAAAACTGTTCCCTGAAGGTTAGAAAACAGGGTTTCCAGTAAACTGTTGTTCTGAGTGTTTAATCACTGAAGGCTCCATGGTTAACAATGTGGGATTGAAGTCAGTGCTTTTGATGTACATTATTACAGAGACCCAATGTTTTCTTGATTCCGCCCAAACAATCTCCTCCCTCAATCCCTTACTGTTGTTCCATTCCTTTTTGACTGCCCTTAATGTTCTGTCCAGGGATGTTATCTGACACTGAACCTTACTGTTGTTCTGTGTTTGACATTATTACACTGAACCCTTACTGTTGTTTGTGTTTAACACTGGCCAAGCAGACACCCCTCACTGAACCCTTACTGTTGTTCTGTGATGGACATTATTACACTGAACCCTTACTGTTGTTCTGTGATGTACATTATTACACTGAACCCTTACTGTTGTTCTGTGTTTGACATTATTACACTGAACCCTTACTGTTGTTCTGTGATGTACATTATTACACTGAACCCTTACTGTTGTTCTGTGTTTGACATTATTACACTGAACCCTTACTGTTGTTCTGTGTTTGACATTATTACACTGAACCCTTACTGTTGCTCTGTGTTTGACATTATTACACTGAACCCTTACTGTTGCTCTGTGTTTGACATTATTACACTGAACCCTTACTGTTGTTCTGTGTTTGACATTATTACACTGAACCCTTACTGTTGTTCTGTGATGTACATTATTAAACTGAACCCTTACTGTTGCTCTGTGTTTGACATTATTACACTGAACCCTTACTGTTGTTCTGTGATGTACATTATTAAACTGAACCCTTACTGTTGCTCTGTGTTTGACATTATTACACTGAATCCTTACTGTTGCTCTGCGTATGACATTATTACACTGAACCCTGACTGTTGTTCTGTGATGTACATTATTACACTGAACCCTTACTGTTGCTCTGTGATGTACATTATTACACTAAACCCTTACTGTTGCTCTGTGTTTGACATTATTACACTGAACCCTTACTGTTGTTCTGTGATGTCCATTATTACACTAAACCCTTACTGTTGCTCTGTGTTTGACATTATTACACTGAACCCTTACTGTTGTTCTGTGATGTACATTATTACACTGAACCCTTACTGTTGTTCTGTGATGTACATTATTAAACTGAACCCTTACTGTTGTTCTGTGATGTACATTATTACACTGAACCCTTACTGTTGTTCTGTGATGTACATTATTACACTGAACCCTTACTGTTGTTCTGTGATGTACATTATTACACTGAACCCTTACTGTTGTTCTGTGATGATATTATTAAACTGAACCCTTACTGTTGTTCTGTGATGTACATTATTAAACTGAACCCTTACTGTTGCTCTGTGTTTGACATTATTACACTGAACCCTTACTGTTGTTCTGTGTTTGACATTATTACACTGAACCCTTACTGTTGTTCTGTGATGTACATTATTAAACTGAACCCTTACTGTTGTTCTGTGTTTGACATTATTACACTGTACTGTTGTTCTATGATGTACATTATTACACTGAACCCTTACTGTTGTTCTGTGATGTACATTATTACACTGAATCCTTACTGTTGTTCTGTGTTTGACATTATTAAACTGAACCCTTACTGTTGTTCTGTGATGTACATTATTACACTGAACCCTTACTGTTGTTCTGTGATGTACATTATTACACTAAACCCTTACTGTTGCTCTGTGTTTGACATTATTACACTGAATCCTTACTGTTGCTCTGCGATGGACATTATTACACTGAACCCTGACTGTTGTTCTGTGATGTACATTATTACACTGAACCCTTACTGTTGTTCTGTGATGTACATTATTACACTGAACCCTTACTGTTGTCTGTGTTTACATTATTACACTGAACCCTTACTGTTGTTCTGTGATGTCCATTATTACACTAAACCCTTACTGTTGCTCTGTGTTTGACATTATTACACTGAACCCTTACTGTTATTCTGTGTTTGACATTATTACACTGAACCCTTACTGTTGCTCTGTGCTGTACTTTGTTACACTGAACCCTTACTGTTGCTCTGTGTTTGACATTATTACACTAAACCCTTACTGTTATTCTGTGTTTGACATTATTACACTGAACCCTTACTGTTGCTCTGTGCTGTACTTTGTTACACTGAACCCTTACTGTTGCTCAACCCATACAAAAATATCAATACATTTTAATCCACATAAGAATTTGCATTTCTTGTTGCTGGGGGATTATTTTGCTGCTTTAGAAAACTGGCTCAAATTAAGATGCTACATCTGTAAATCCCTATCTGTCTGGATTGGTCAAACTGATCTCTTTCTGAATTCACAGACATTATTTTCCAATTGCTTCCTTCTTTGAAGGTATTGTTTTCTTGGTACTGTTTGTCCCTGTGGGCCTGCCTTATAATGCAGTTCAGTTCAACAAGTTATGATCCAACCTCTCCCCTGCTTACTAAGAACTGAGCTATTTCTGTCTCTGTATTTCAAGTGAATTTTAACCCTCTGTCAGCTATTTGGATATTGAGCCGTTTCCAGTTTTACCTTTAAAAGATAAGAGCATTGCGGTTGGATCGTTGTTTCAAGGAAATGCTTTTCTGTCTGGGAACCATTTTATTTGAGGCTAGTGCACTGTTTCATTGTTCTTATACAATTAGAAAAATAGGTGCTATCTAGAACCTAAAGGGTTCTTTGGCTGTCCCCATAGGAGAACCCTTTGATGAACCCTTTTGAGTTCTGTGCAGAACCCTTTCCACAGAGGGTTCTACATGGAACCCAAAGACTTCTACCTGGAACCAAAAGGGTTCACCTATGGGGACAGCCGAAGAACCATTTTGGAATACTTTTTTCTAAGAATGTAGACAGGTAACTCTGCTTTCTACTGCTTTCATCTAATGGTATGACGGCAACTTTAACATTTTAAACACAGCCTTAATGATGTGACCTTACTGCAGCAAAATATAGGGTGCACCTCCAGCGTAAATAATGTCAGCTTAAAGGAAGCTCAGTAACATGACTGTTTCCTTACCTTGAAAGCAGTCATATGAACATGGGGTGACTGCAATGCACACTTTGGTTTTGTTATACTAGCCACTGCCATACATTATACTAGCATTTTCCAACCAAAAACCAGTGTCAGTCAACCTCCCCATTTAGCATGTTTAAATATCATGCCTAAATCATCTCTGAAATTGATTTAGTTGTTCAATGACTTAACATGCTAAATGGTGAGATTGATGCCTTACACTGGTTTTGGGTCCTGAAATGCCACATTAGTATTTGACTGGATTGCAAAACCAATGTTTGGATTGCAGTCACTCCTTGTCCATAGTGTTTCCAAGGAAACAAACATTAAAACAGGTCATTTCTCAGAACTATCTCTTTAATTTAGCTCACCCAGCACATATTTATCACCCAGCAACTATTTATCACCCAGCACATATTTATCACCCAGCACATATTTATCACCCAGCACATATTTATCACCCAGCACATATTTATCACCCAGCACATATTTATCACCCAGCACATATTTATCACCAAGCACATATTTATCACCCAGCACATATTTATCACCCAGCACATATTTATCACCCAGCACATATTTATCACCCAGCACATATTTATAACCCAGCACATATTTATCACCCAGCACATATTTATAACCCAGCACATATTTATCACCCAGCACATATTTATCACCCAGCACTAATGTGAGATTTGGTTCTGGGTGCAAAGATTAATAATAGACAAGTACATCTTATCATGTTTTGAGCTCTCTGTTAACAGTATAGTAAACTTAGCCATTATTTTATCTAACCAAACCATCTCACACTATTGACCTAATGTATCCACTATCTAGGCAAATTACTTCTGAGGAAATTTCTGAGAAACTGTTGGGTACAGTCCAGTAAATTAGCACCCTCAGTGTGTGTGTCAGTTGTTACTCTCTGTTTGTAACCCGACACCAGAGACAGAGAGGGCAGCCGGGCAAACAGCTGGTTAATGTGGGCGATGGCGGGTGATGACAGTTCCTCTTTTTCAAAGGAAAGGATTGGTTCATGCATTCAGCCACATCTCTTTTCTCTTCAACCCGAATAGGGTTCAGGGAATCCCTGACATTCTGGATATACAGTAACTGTTCTGCTGAAGTTGTGGAAACAATGTTCCAGATCTACTCCTTGAATAGTGTACGTCAGATGAAAGATCATATTTAATTAGATAGACTACATTTCATTTCCTACTTTTATTGGAAAGCAATCTTTTGTGTGAAAGATTTGAAGGTGAATTATGTATCAAGTTGAGGTTTTGGCTGTGTTTCTGCTGTCAATTGTCTATGTTGCCACGGGTGACATCACAGAACCCTTTCATGACAGTTGTCTAGGTATTTTGGGGGATATTTTCCCCGGTACTGAAACCAGTGTGTGTACGTGTGGGTGTTGTAGTTTCTACAGCCAATGTGTGTGTATGTGTGTGTGTGTGTGTGGGGGGGGGTTGTAGTTTCTACAGCCAACGAATGTGTGTGTGTGGGGGGGTTGTAGTTTCTACAGCCAACGTATGTGTGTGTGGGGGGGGGGGGTTGTAGTTTCTACAGCCAACGTATGTGTGTGTGTGGGGGGGGGTTGTAGTTTCTACAGCCAACGTATGTGTGTGTGGGGGGGGGGGTTGTAGTTTCTACAGCCAACGTATGTGTGTGTGTGGGGGGGGGGTTGTAGTTTCTACAGCCAAAGTATGTGTGCGTGTGTGCGGGGGGGTTGTAGTTTCTACAGCCAATGTGTGTGTATGTGTGTGTGTGGGGGGGTTGTAGTTTCTACAGCCAACGTATGTGTGTGTGTGTGGGGGGGGGGGGTTGTAGTTTCTACAGCCAACGTATGTGTGTGTGTGTGGTGGGGGGGGGTTATAGTGTCTACAGCCAGCACGTATGTGTGTGTGTGTGGGGGGGGGGTTGTAGTTTCTACAGCCAACGTATGTGTGTGTGTGTGTGGGGGGGGGGGGGGTTGTAGTTTCTACAGCCAACGTATGTGTGTGTGTGTGTGGGGGGGGGTTGTAGTTTCTACAGCCAACGTATGTGTGTGTGTGGGGGTTGTAGTTTCTACAGCCCAGCGCGTATGTGTGTGTGTGGGGGGGGGGTTGTAGTTTCTACAATAGCGTATGTGTGTGTGTGTGTGGGGGGGGGGGGTGTTGTAGTTTCTACAGCCAACGTATGTGTGTGTGGGGGGGGGTTGTAGTTTCTACAGCCAACGTATGTGTGTGTGGGGGGGGGGGTTGTAGTTTCTACAGCCAACGTATGTGTGTGTGGGGGGGGGGGTTGTAGTTTCTACAGCCAACGTATGTGTGTGTGGGGGGGGTTGTAGTTTCTACAGCCAACGTATGTGTGTGTGTGTGTGGGGGGGGGGTTGTAGTTTCTACAGCCAACGTATGTGTGTGTGTGCGTGTGGGGGGGGGGGGGGTTGTAGTTTCTACAGCCAACGTATGTGTGTGTGGGTGTTGTAGTTTCCACAGCCAACGTATGTGTGTGTGGGGGGGGGGGGTGTTGTAGTTTCCACAGCCAACGTATGTGTGTGTGTGGGGGGGGGGGGGGTTGTAGTTTCACAGCCAACGTATGTGTGTGTGTGTGGGGGGGGGGGGGGGTTGTAGTTTCTACAGCCAGCGCGTATGTGTGTGTGTGTGGGGGGGGGGGGGGTTGTAGTTTCTACAGCCAACGTATGTGTGTGTGTGGGGGGGGTGTTGTAGTTTCTACAGCCAACGTGTGTGTGTGTGTGGGGGGGGGGGGGTTGTAGTTTCTACAGCCAACGTATGTGTGTGTGGGGGGGGGTGTTGTAGTTTCTACAGCCAACGTATGTGTGTGTGTGGGGGGGGGTGTTGTAGTTTCCACAGCCAACGTATGTGTGTGTGTGTGTGGGGGGGGGGGTGTTGTAGTTTCTACAGCCAACGTATGTGTGTGTGTGTGGGGGGGTGTTGTAGTTTCCACAGCCAACGTATGTGTGTGTGTGTGTGTGGGGGGGGTGTTGTAGTTTCCACAGCCAACGTATGTGTGTGTGTGTGTGTGGGGGGGGGTGTTGTAGTTTCCACAGCCAACGTATGTGTGTGTGTGTGTGGGGGGGGGGGGGGGGTTGTAGTTTCTACAGCCAACGTATGTGTGTGTGTGTGTGTGTGTGTGTGTGTGTGGGGGGTTTGTAGTTTCTCTTCCCCTTTCATTGCAGACAACGTCTGATCGTAGCTTCAGCATGCCTCTGTGCTGTACTACTGTATAGGTCTGTTTCATGAGCATGTTACTACCTGTTTCCCTGTAGGATGTCCAACAATACACCACCTGCATAGCTCCATTGACCTATGCACCTAGACAGAAGATCTGTGTTCACTTTATTCTAATCTTGTGGGTTTCCATGGTGAAAAGAATGAATGAAAGGAGTGTAAGTGGAGTTGTGATGTCAGGGTGACATCAACTGGGTCACCTGATCGAATCACAGACGGCGCTGTGCCACACCTTGTTCCAGGAATGACCCCTGTTACAGAAAGACACACTGGGCGCCTGTTACAATGGGAACGTTTCTGCTGCTGTTAGGCTATACATTGTCTGTCCTAGTAAAGGTGCACAGGAAACAGAGCGCTGTGTGTGTGTCTGTCGCTTGGCAGTGTTACACCCCTGTTTACTGTAAACCCCTTGGAGAAGGGTGTGCATGTGTGTGCATGTCTGCATGAATGTCCATGTGTGTGTGTGTGCATGTGTGTGTGTGCGTGCCTGTGTTTCTTGACAATGGGACACGTGACAAGTGGTTCGTAACTCTTTGAATGTCAGACCATTGAAACAGTCTTACGCCTCTCTTACTGTAAACACCTTGAAGAAGGGTGTGTCTGTGTTCGTGTGTGTGCGCACACGTGTGTTGCTTGCCAATGAGGCATGTGACAAGTGGTCCTTGTGTCTTTGAATGTTAGTACCAGACCTGGGTTCAAATACTATTTGAAATCATTGAAAATATTTTATCTGTGCTTGATTGAGCTTTCCTGGCCCAATGGAACCAATAGAATAGTCACAAAACTGCAAAACATATAGCACTGTAGGTAGGCTTAAACCAACTCTAAATGTATTTGAAAACTTTGAAACAGGTCTGGTCAGTACCATTGAATAACCATGGCATGTTTGTCTCAAATAGCTTAATGTGGGAAACCCAGAACGAAAGTTTTGTGTAATTGTGTCAGAAGTTGGATAATGTTCTGAAGAAGATGCAGGAGAAAAGATACTAACCAGACTAACAAAGTCTCAACTCCCCTAAACGGAAACTCCCCTTTTCAGAAACGTTCCGCTTCAAATCATTGCTTGAAATCCTTTAAGCACCACCGTCACCCAATCGTGACATGTCCAAGTAACCAGTGTTGGAAAACCAAAGCGCTGGAACTACTGTTGATCGTTAGTCAACGCATCCCACAGTCTTATGACAGATGTTACAACAGGGGTCTCCAACCTTTTCTGGGATGAGAGCTCCTTTTTTTTAAATGAAACGTCACCAGCTACTTCAATAGGCACATTCTTCTCTCCTCCTCTACCCTGCAAGTCCTCCCCAGGTCCTTGGTGTACAAGAGATGTCAATATAACTGGTCAAAGCTGCTTCTCATCTTCTGTGTTGATCCTAAACAGAATGCGGACACCATTACAAGAAGCATCCGGGAGTTTTTAAGGGTTTTGTTTTGTTGGTGACGTCGGACCCGGGGTCTGCCGCCGATGGAACCGTGGGTGACTAAGCTGGCTCTTCAGCCTGTCACGCCCTAGCTGGCTCTTCAGCCTGTCACACCCTAGCTGGCTCTTCAGCCTGTCACGCCTAGCTGGCTCTTCGGCCTGTCAGGCCCTAGCTGACTCTTTGGCCTGTCACGCCCTAGCTGGCTCTTCGGCCTGTCACGCCTGGCTGGCTCTTCGGCCTGTCACGCCTAGCTGGCTCTTCAGCCTGTCCGCCCTAGCTGGCTCTTCAGCCTGTCACGCCCTAGCTGGCCCTTCAGCCTGTCACGCCCTAGCTGGCTCTTCAGCCTGTCACGCCCCTAGCTGGCTCTTCAGCCTGTCACGCCCTAGCTGGCTCTTCAGCCTGTCACGCCCTAGCTGGCTCTTCGGCCTGTCACGCCCTGGCTGGCTCTTCGGCCTGTCACGCCCTAGCTGGCTCTTCAGCCTGTCACGCCCTAGCTGGCTCTTCAGCCTGTCACGCCCTAGCTGGCCCTTCAGCCTGTCACGCCCTAGCTGGCTCTTCAGCCTGTCACGCCCTAGCTGGCTCTTCAGCCTGTCACGCCCTAGCTGGCTCTTCAGCCTGTCACGGCTTAGCTGGCTCTTCAGCTTGTCACGCCCTAGCTGGCCCCTTCAGCCTGTCACGCCCTAGCTGGCCCTTCAGCCTGTCACGCCTAGCTGGCCCTTCAGCCTGTCACGCGCCTAGCTGGCTCTTCAGCCTGTCACTCCTAGCTGGCTCTTTGGCCTGTCACGCCCCTAGCTGGCCCTTCAGCCTGTCACGCCCTAGCTGGCCCTTCAGCCTGTCACGCGCTAGCTGGCTCTTCAGCCTGTCACTCCCTAGCTGACTCTTTGGCCTGTCACGCCCTAGCTGGCTCTTCGGCCTGTCACGCCCTGGCTGGCTCTTCGGCCTGTCACGCCCTAGCTGGCTCTTCAGCCTGTCACGCCCTAGCTGGCTCTTCAGCCTGTCACGCCCTAGCTGGCCCTTCAGCCTGTCACGCCCTAGCTGGCTCTTCAGCCTGTCACGCCCTAGCTGGCTCTTCAGCCTGTCACGCCCTAGCTGGCTCTTCAGCCTGTCACGGCTTAGCTGGCTCTTCAGCTTGTCACGCCCTAGCTGGCCCTTCAGCCTGTCACGCCCTAGCTGGCCCTTCAGCCTGTCACGCCCTAGCTGGCCCTTCAGCCTGTCACGCGCTAGCTGGCTCTTCAGCCTGTCACTCCCTAGCTGGCTCTTTGGCCTGTCACGCCCTAGCTGGCTCTTCGGCCTGTCACGCCCTAGCTGGCTCTTCAGCCTGTCACGCCCTAGCTGGCTCTTCGGCCTGTCACGCCCTAGCTGGCTCTTCGGCCTGTCACGCCCTAGCTGGCTCTTCAGCCTGTCACGCCCTGGCTGGCTCTTCGGCCTGTCACGCCCTAGCTGGCTCTTCGACCTGTCACGCCCTAGCTGGCTCTTCGGCCTGTCACGCCCTGGCTGGCTCTTCGGCCTGTCACGCCCTAGCTGGCTCTTCGGCCTGTCACGCCCTAGCTGGCTCTTCGGCCTGTCACGCCCTAGCTGGCTCATCAGCCTGTCACGCCCTAGCTGGCTCTTCGGCCGATCAAGCCCTAGCTGGCTCTTCAGCCTGTCACGCCCTAGCTGGCTCATCAGCCTGTCTCGCCCTAGCTGGCTCGAGAGGTTTTCTTGGCTCGCCAGGTTCCCATATCACGTCATGCTTCAGGCGGCCCACCGGGCTTCTCCACCGCAAGCGGGACCATTAGGCTTTCACACCTCAGCCCGAATCGTCAGGCTCCACACCTCAACCAGCTCTCCAGGCTCGCCCAGGTGGGACACTGGATGGCGCCCCTAGAGGGGGGTTACTGTCATGACATTGGCCTGGGGGTAGGTTTAGGCCAGTCATAAGTACCACTTTCTACCATTTTCTCTCTCTACCCGACTGAGGTTGCATTTGCAAAACCCTTGGTTAACACAGAGATTCGGGGAACATCAGAGGGTGGGGAAATGAACTATATTCTGTAATGCGACCAATTGAACATATGCGGTGGTACATAATGAATACGATGTCAGTTGAATATGATGTCCGTTCGGTTGTCATCTGAGACATTTTCGTCAATGATAAGATGACATAAACTCTACAGTGGAAAGTTTACACATCAGAGTTATCGGATTCACATGGAATTGTTGTTCAATTTAAATGTTTGAATATGAAATTATTTGTGATGGGATGAAATGTGATGTTAGCTTCTAAAATGTGAGATCTGTTTTTCATTAGATAGGGCTGCTCAATCAGTGGCCCGCCCCTGTGAAGGGACATGGGCTATAAAACTTTTCAAACACGCCCCTCCTCTCCCTTCCTATATAAGCCCTTGACAACAATATAACTATCTGTTCCAAAAGATGTGAGGACGACGGTCCTATGTCAGAATGGTTCAGATAATAACTACAGAACGAAGCCAACATCGGCGTGAGCTTTAGTTGCGAATGGTATGAACTTTGAACTCTTATTCACTACAGAAGTGATACCTCCTAGCCGTTGAGTTAGCAACAGCAGATGCAACGAGTGTTAGGAAGGAACAGACAGAGTATCCCGTCTATCACCCAACGGCGTTACTACAACGTATTCAATTGACAAGCAGAGACATTCTTCAAAGGACTCGGTTTGGCATCACGGCCTTCCATCTACCACCAAACATACCGAAGCGCAGCTCAGAGTAAATATTTATTGCATTTTCCTTTTCCAAATGGGCAGTAATTTAGAATGCATAAGATACTGTATTTACGATAGCCCAGCTTCTTCCCTTTGTTCCTCAGTCTCCCGCTCTTTCACTCTACCCAGCCCCTTTTCCTTTGTGTAACAAGCTGTCATATCTGTTCCCGCCCGCGAGGGACGTTTTCCTTTATGACGTAATTTGTAATCAAGTTATGATTTAATTATGTGTATGTGTAATTCTGTGTGATTAGTTAGGTATTTAGTAAATAAATTATTAAACCCAATTATGTATTGCTGATTCAAATTGTTAGCCAGGGTTCGTGCAGATAACCAAGAATTTACAACTTTCAGATGAGACTGAATTAAGATGACGATTGATATTGCTATTGATGTAAAATATTACGAGGTCTTTAAGAGTTTATTCGGAAGATAACAGCTCTATACATATTATTTCGTGGTGCGCAATCACCACCTCAAGCTGAACCTCGGCAAGACGGAACTGCTCTTCCTCCCGGGGAAGGACTGCCCGTTCCATGATCTCGCCATCACGGTTGACAACTCCATTGTGTCCTCCTCCCAGAGCGCTAAGAACAGCGTGATCCTGGACAACACCCTGTCGTTCTCAACTAACATCAAGGCGGTGGCCCGTTCCTGTAAGTTCATGCTCTACAACATCCGCAGAGTACGACCCTGCCTCACACAGGAAGCGGCGCAGGTCCTAATCAGGCACTTGTCATCTCCCGTCTGGATTACTGCAACTCGCTGTTGGCTGGGCTCCCTGCCTGTGCCATTAAGCCCCTGCAACTCATCCAGAACGCCCAGCCCGTCTGGTGTTCAACCTTCCCCAAGTTCTCTCCGTCACCCCGCTCCTCCGCTCTCTCCACTGGCTTCCAGTTGAAGCTCGCATCCGCCCCTACAAGACCGTGGGTGCTTGCCTACGGAGCTGTGGGGAACGGCACCGCAATACCTCCAGGCTCTGATCAGGCCCTACACCCAAACAAGGGCACTGCATTCATCCACCTCTGGCCTGCTCGCCTCCCTACCACTGAGGAAGTACAGTTCCTGCTCAGCCCAGTCAAAACTGTTCGCTGCTCTGGCCCCCAATGGTGGAACAAACTCCCTCACGACGCCAGGACAGCGGAGTCAATCACCACCTTCCGGAGACACCTGAAACCCCACCTCTTTAAGGAATACCTAGGATAGGATAAAGTAATCCTTCTCACCCCCCTTAAATGATTTAGATGCACTATTGTAAGTGGCTGACCACTGGATGTCATAAGGTGAATTCACCAATTTTGTAAGTCGCTCTGGATAAGAGCGTCTGCCAAATGACTTAAATGTAAATGTAAATGTAATACGCAACTCTCCAGTTAATTACATTTACATGATTAGCTAAATCAGGTGATATTAATTACGGAGAAATTATTTTTATAGAATAGCATGTCATATCACTTCATCCGGCATAGCCAAAGACACGACAGTACTATCGCGCCTGATCCCCACAGGCGCTCGGGTTCCAGACTACCCTTCTTTACACGCACCTGTCACCATCATTACGCACAGCAGCGCTAATCGGATTCACCTGGACTCCTTCACGTTGTTGATTACCCCTGAAAATCCTTGTTGGTGTTCCCTGTGTACACATTTATTGTTGTTATGTGTTCCTGTCCAGATGCTGTTCCGGTTCTTGCACGTCAGATATTAATCCTTCACTCCCTATAGCTAATTTTCAAGCTCTGCGTCAATCCTTACATGGCGAGCTACTAAAAGGTGGGCTGCGAGATACCATGGGGCTACATAGAGGACTCATACAGCAGGCACTGTGTCTGTGGTGTTACCATGGGGCTACATGGAGGACTGATACAGCAGGCACTGTGTCTGTGGTGTTACCATGGGGCTACATAGAGGACTGATACAGCAGGCACTGTGTCTGTGGTGTTACCATGGGACTACATGGAGGACTGATACATCAGGCACTGTGTCTGTGGTGTTACCATGGGGCTACATGGAGGACTGATACATCAGGCACTGTGTCTGTGGTGTTACCATGGGGCTACATGGAGGACTGATACATCAGGCACTGTGTCTGTGGTGTTACCATGGAGCTACATGGAGGACTGATACATCAGGCACTGTGTCTGTGGTGTTACCATGGGGCTACATGGAGGACTGATACAGCAGGCACTGTGTCTGTGGTGTTACCATGGGGCTACATAGAGGACTGATACATCAGGCACTGTGTCTGTGGTGTTACCATGGGGCTACATAGAGGACTGATACAGCAGGCACTGTGTCTGTGGTGTTACCATGGGGCTACATGGAGGACTGATACATCAGGTACTGTGTCTGTGGTGTTACCATGGGGCTACATAGAGGACTGATACAGCAGGCACTGTGTCTGTGGTGTTACCATGGGGCTACATGGAGGACTGATATAGCAGGCACTGTGTCTGTGGTGTTACCATGGGGCTACATAGAGGACTGATACAGCAGGCACTGTGTCTGTGGTGTTACCATGGGGCTACATAGAGGACTAATACAGCAGGTACTGTGTCTGTGGTGTTACCATGGGGCTACATGGAGGACTGATACATCAGGCACTGTGTCTGTGGTGTTACCATGGGGCTACATAGAGGACTGATACAGCAGGCACTGTGTCTGTGGTGTTACCATGGGGCTACATAGAGGACTGATACAGCAGACACTGTGTCTGTGGTTTTACCATGGGGCTACATAGAGGACTAATACAGCAGGTACTGTGTCTGTGGTGTTACCATGGGGCTACATGGAGGACAGATACATCAGGCACTGTGTCTGTAGTGTTACCATGGGGCTACATGGAGGACTGATACAGCAGGCACTGTGTCTGTGGTGTTACCATGGGGCTACATAGAGGACTGATACATCAGGCACTGTGTCTGTGGTGTTACCATGGGGCTACATGGAGGACTGATACATCAGGCACTGTGTCTGTGGTGTTACCATGGGGCTACATAGAGGACTAATACAGCAGGCACTGTGTCTGTGGTGTTACCATGGGGCTACATAATACATCAGGTACTGTGTCTGTGGTGTTACCATGGGGCTACATAGAGGACTGATACAGCAGGCACTGTGTCTGTGGTGTTACCATGGGGCTACATAGAGGACTAATACAGCAGGTACTGTGTCTGTGGTGTTACCATGGGGCTACATAGAGGACTGATACATCAGGCACTGTGTCTGGTGTTACCATGGGGCTACATAGAGGACTGATACAGCAGGCACTGTGTCTGTGGTGTTACCATGGGACTACATGGATGACTGATACAGCAGGCACTGTGTCTGTGGTGTTACCATGGGGCTACATGATGGGGCTACATGGAGGAATACAGCAGGCACTGTGTCTGTGGTGTTACCATGGGGCTACATGGAGGACTGATACAGCAGGCACTGTGTCTGTGGTGTTAGTGTTACCCATGGGGCTACATAGAGGACTGATACAGCAGGCACTGTGTCTGTGGTGTTACCATGGGGCTACATGGAGGACTGATACATCAGGCACTGTGTCTGTGGTGTTACCATGGGGCTACATGGAGGACTGATACATCAGGCACTGTGTCTGTGGTGTTACCATGGGACTACATAGAGGACTGATACAGCAGGCACTGTGTCTGTGGTGTTACCATGGGGCTGTATGGAGGACTGATACATCAGGCACTGTGTCTGTGGTGTTACCATGGGGCTACATGGAGGACTGATACATCAGGCACTGTGTCTGTGGTGTTACCATGGGGCTACATGGAGGACTGATACAGCAGGCACTGTGTCTGTGGTGTTACCATGGGGCTACATAGAGGACTGATACATCAGGCACTGTGTCTGTGGTGTTACCATGGGGCTACATGGAGGACTGATACATCAGGCACTGTGTCTGTGGTGTTACCATGGGGCTACATGGAGGACTGATACATCAGGCACTGTGTCTGTGGTGTTACCATGGGGCTGTATGGAGGACTGATACATCAGGCACTGTGTCTGTGGTGTTACCATGGGGCTACATGGAGGACTGATACAGCAGGCACTGTGTCTGTGGTGTTACCATGGGGCTACATAGAGGACTGATACATCAGGCACTGTGTCTGTGGTGTTACCATGGGACTACATAGAGGACTGATACAGCAGGCACTGTGTCTGTGGTGTTACCATGGGGCTGTATGGAGGACTAATACATCAGGCACTGTGTCTGTGGTGTTACCATGGGGCTACATGGAGGACTGATACAGTAGGCACTGTGTCTGTGGTGTTACCATGGGGCTACATGGAGGACTGATACAGCAGGCAATGTGTCTGTGGTGTTACCATGGGGCTACATGGAGGACTGATACAGCAGGCACTGTGTCTGTGGTGTTACCATGGGGCTACATGGAGGACTGATACAGTAGGCACTGTGTCTGTGGTGTTACCATGGGGCTACATATAGGACTGATACAGTAGGCACTGTGTCTGTGGTGTTACCATGGGGCTACATAGAGGACTGATACAGCAGGCACTGTGTCTGTGGTGTTACCATGGGGCTACGTGGAGGACTGATACAGCAGGCATTGTATCTGTGGTGATACCATGGGGCTACATAGAGGACTGATACAG
>NW_027012917.1:444136-452599 GCF_036934945.1 Oncorhynchus masou masou
AATAGATAATAAACAAGGTGAAATAAAATATATAAAATGAACAGTGAACATTACACTCACAAACGTTCCAAAGGAATAGAGACATTTCAAACGTCATATTATCTCTATATACAATGGTATAACGTGCAAATAGGGAAAATAGAAGTTCATAAGGGAAAGTAAATCAACTTAAATATGTGTTTGTTCTTCACTGGTTGCCCTTTTCTTGTGGCAACAGGTCACATATCTTGCTACTGTGATTGCACACTGTGGCATTTCACCCAATAGATATGGGAGTTTATGAAAATGGGGCAGTGTGCACATTTGTCTCTCTGTGTCTTCTCTTGAGAGCCAGGTCTGCCTATGGCAGCCTCTTTCAATAGCAACGCTGTGCTCACTGAGTCTGTACATGGTCAAGTCTTTCCTTAATCTTGGGTCAGTCACAGTGGTTAGGTATTCTGCTTAGCGTCAAATAGCATTCTAGTTTGCTCAGTTTTTTTGTAATTCTTTCCAATGTGTCAACTAATTATATTTTTGTTTTCTCATGATATGGTTGCATCTAATTGTGTTGCTGTCTCTCTCTCTCTCTCTGTCCCTCTCTCTCTCTCTCTCTCTCTGTTCTTCCTCTCTCTGTCCCTCCTCTCTCTGTCCCTCCTCCTTCTCTGTCCCTCCTCTCTCTGCCCCTCCTCTCTCTGTCCCGATTTCTCTATGTCCATCTCTGTCTCTGTCTCTCTCTCTCAGCCCCTCCTCTCTCTCTCTTCGTCCCTCTCTCTCTGCCACCCCTCTCTCTGCTCCTCCTCTCTCTGTCTCTCTCTGCTCCTCCTCTCTCTGTCCCTCTCTCTGCCACTCATCTCTCTGCTCCTCCTCTCTCTGTCCCTCTCTCTGCCACTCATCTCTCTGCCCCTCCTCTCTCTGTCCCACTTTCTCTCAGTCCCTCTCTGTCTCTCTCTCTATCCTTCTTCTCTTTGTCCCTCTCTCTCTCGTGTCCCTCTCTCTGTCCCTCTCTCTGCCACTCATCTCTCTGTGCCTCTATCTCTCTGTCCCTCTCTCTCACTCTGTCCCTCTCTCTCGCTGCCCCTCCTCTCTTTGTTCCTCTTTCTCGCTGTCCTTCTCTCTCTCTACCCCTCCTGTCTCTGTGTATCTCTCTCTCTGCCCCTCCTGTCTCTGTCCTTCACTCTCTGTGTCGCTCTCTCTCTCTCTGCCCCTCCTGTCTCTGTGTATCTCTCTCTCTGCCCCTCCTGTCTCTGTCCTTCTCTCTCTGTGTCCCTCTCTCTCTCTGCCCCTCCTGTCTCTGTGTATCTCTCTCTCTGCACCTCCTGTCTCTGTCCTTCTCTCTCTGTGTCCCTCTCTCTCTCTTCCCCTCCTGTCTCTGTGTATCTCTCTCTGCACCTCCTGTCTCTGTCCTTCTCTCTCTGTGTCCCTCTCTCTCTCTCCTCTCTGTCCCTCTCTCTCTGCCCCCCTCTCTCCATCGATGCCATTAATGACGCATAGTAGTGTCAATAATGGTTTCATCTCATATTTAATGACTCATAGTAGTGTCAATAATGGTTTCATCTCATTTCCAGATGCCGACCTACAATAGATCATTGTGTTAAAGTTACAGTAAGTATGACTTCACATGTTTGTCACATGCTGCCACCGAAAACAATGAAAAGATATTCAATTCTGTTCTACTGAGAACATTGGGACAATTTAGTATCGAGTTTGTCACCAAACCCATTGGGGAAATGCATTTTTCAGGGTGGTGATTATACACGTGCAGGTGCACCTCCTATTTCTGCTCACTGGTTCCAGTAGGTTTACTGGTAGGTCAACAGAACAGACACTTCCTGTTTCTCAGAACACCGCCACTACTTGTAACAGTTCCAGGACGTTTCACCACATCGCCCGCCAGTAGACCCTGAGCCTGTACGGCACAAGCCTTGTGTTACGTGTGAAACCAAGAATGGCCATATTCAAGAGAGTATGAACTTTACATGGCACCCTATAATCAGCTAACCTGGAGGGTTTACTGGAACTATCGTCTGTCTGGAACAAACCGTGAATGCAGTCTCTAACTATCGTCTGTCTGGAACAAACCGTGAATACAGTCTCTAACTATCGTCTGTCTGGAACAAACCGTGAATACAGTCTCTAACTATCGTCTGTCTGGAACAAACCGTGAATACAGTCTCTAACTATCGTCTGTCTGGAACAAACCGTGAATACAGTCTCTAACTATCGTCTGTCTGGAACAAACCGTGAATACAGTCTCTAACTATCGTCTGTCTGGAACAAACCGTGAATACAGTCTCTAACTATCGTCTGTCTGGAACAAACCGTGAATACAGTCTCTAACTATCGTCTGTCTGGAACAAACCGTGAATACAGTCTCTAACTATCGTCTGTCTGGAACAAACCGTGAATACAGTCTCTAACTATCGTCTGTCTGGAACAAACCGTGAATACAGTCTCTAACTATCGTCTGTCTGGAACAAACCGTGAATACAGTCTCTAACTATCGTCTGTCTGGAACAAACCGTGAATACAGTCTCTAACTATCGTCTGTCTGGAACAAACCGTGAATACAGTCTCTAACTATCGTCTGTCTGGAACAAACCGTGAATACAGTCTCTAACTATCGTCTGTCTGGAACAAACCGTGAATACAGTCTCTAACTATCGTCTGTCTGGAACAAACCGTGAATACAGTCTCTAACTATCGTCTGTCTGGAACAAACCGTGAATACAGTCTCTAACTATCGTCTGTCTGGAACAAACCGTGAATGCAGTCTCTAACTATCGTCTGTCTGGAACAAACCGTGAATGCAGTCTCGGCTGAAGCGGGAACATTGCCTTTAAATTTCGATCACTCTGTAAAGACTGTAAAGATTGATCACACTACATAATGTATCTCAGAAATGTATGTTATGGAAACAGTAACAAAAGTTGTAACAGTATGTTTGGGCAGACCATGTAATGTATCAATATTAAGGAAATATGTAATGAACACGAAGTGGAACGGTACATTTCATCACAAAAGATAACGTATCACGTTATTTTACCTTATGGAAAAAATAGTATTCACAAAAGGTGGAACGGTACATTCGGTTATACAAGATAATGTATGCAGAATGTTTCAAAAGACTAGTAAAAGCACCAATGCAATACTTTATTATCCAACATTTCAACAGCAAGCTGTCTTCATCAGGGTCTCATCAATGTCCAGTGTGAAGAAAGGACGTCCTGCAATGAGCGAAGGTTGTCTCTCTGATCCTCTTCTCTGTTCCAGGACCTTATTGACTCACAGATAGAGATGTATGTGTCACTTTGTGCTGCTTTTCCAAAAAGATATGTGTCACAACATGCTGACAGTAAGGCCAGAGGGATGGATCATCATGCCTTCATTTCCCTTATTCCCCTCGTCCACATAGCGGTATATACTACTGACTGGATGAATAAATATTACTCCTCCCTTTCATTCTCATACCTTGGTCAAAGTCAACAGTACGGAGTCTTCTGTGAGTTACTGGGAACATTAATAAGTAAATGTGAACTCCTTTACTGTTCATTGTAATGTATAGTGAAACACCTGATCGTTTATGTTCAGTCACTTACAAGACAGACCAAAATGGGACACCCCGTTGTGCATTATTTAATTGTCAAGGAAGTTTACATTCATGCACTTCTAACACATGCCTGAAATGCTTCAATGACAGCTCTGGCTGTTGCTTCAATGACTAATCTGGGTGGTAAATCTGGAGTATTTGATACATTTACAGTACAGCCCCCTCTAGTGCTGCATCCTGTGGTCTGACACATTTTACTACGAACAACTGTTCTCTGCTGCAGTAGGACAGCTCTGTTGCACCCTACTGGGAAGGGGACTGCAGGTGTGGTGTATACTGTATGTCTGGTAGTGTATGTGTGTAGGGTGGAAGTGTGTGTGTGTGTGTGTGTGTGTGTGTGTGTGTGTGTGTGTGTGTGTGTGTGTGTGTGTGTGTGTGTGTGTGTGTGTGTGTGTGTGTGTGTGTGTGTGTGTGTGTGTGTGTGTGTGTGTGTGTGTGTGTGTGTGTGTGTGTGTGTGTGTTGGTATGGTGTGTGGGCGTGTATGGGGGAGTGGCTGTGGTTGTGTGTCTGTTTCATCGTTGATGAAACTGCAGCTTCTTTACTGGTATGTATTAAACACAGTGAGGGGAAATGTATAATTTTCCCTACCATCAGCAAGTGAAATGACTATGTACGGTGTCCATATTAGGAAAGCCTCATCTCAGCAGGGCTTATATCCTAATATAGACACCATACTGGTGGTTGTTCTCACCAAATGGACCTTCTCCATGGCATTGTGTAATAGAGATCCAATCTCAATGACTATCTGTCTAGTTAAATCCAGGAAAAAGGACTAGATGGTGTGATGTAATACCTTTGCCTCCATAGTGAGTTTTTTTGATGAAATAGTGACTGTTAAGTGTGTCCTTCCTGCTGGCGACTGCTTTCTTTAGAAATACTCTAGTAACGGATCAGATATCCATGAACATGACATTAAACAACTCATGACCTGGTTGTGTTTGATAGCATCTGGGGTTGCAAAATTCTGGTTAAAAAAAAGAAGATTCTGCGCAGTCACTGATCACCGACCGAGCAGAAGTGATGCTCTTGAACATGGCGATAACTTCATATCTTCTAGTGCAGAAGTGATGCTCTTGAACATGGCCATAACTTCATATCTTCTAGTGCAGAAGTGATGCTCTTGAACATGGCCATAACTTCATATCTTCTAGTGCAGAAGTGATGCTCTTGAACATGGCCATAACTTCATATCTTCTAGTGCAGAAGTGATGCTCTTGAACATGGCCATAACTTCATATCTTCTAGTGCAGAAGTGATGTTCTCGAACATGGCCATAACTTCATATCTTCTAGTGCAGAAGTGATGTTCTCGAACATGGCCATAACTTCATATCTTCTAGTGCAGAAGTGATGCTCTTGAACATGGCCATAACTTCATATCTTCTAGTGCAGAAGTGATGCTCTTGAACATGGCCATGACTTCATATCTTCTAGTGCAGAAGTGATGCTCTTGAACATGGCCATAACTTCATATCTTCTAGTGCAGAAGTGATGTTCTCGAACATGGCCATAACTTCATATCTTCTAGTGCAGAAGTGATGCTCTTGAACATGGCCATAACTTCATATCTTCTAGTGCAGAAGTGATGCTCTTGAACATGGCCATAACTTCATATCTTCTAGTGCAGAAGTGATGCTCTTGAACATGGCCATAACGTCATATCTTCTAGTGCAGAAGTGATGTTCTCGAACATGGCCATAACTTCATATCTTCTAGTGCAGGAGTGCACATCCAATACTTCATAAGACCTACAGTAGTACTACTTTGGTTATATCGGTTTCTGATTGAAGACTGAGACATCTGTTTGGTCATTTCATCTGAAGACTGAGACATCTGTTTGGTCATTTCACCTGAAGACTGAGACATCTGTTTGGTCATTTCACCTGAAGACTGAGACATCTGTTTGGCCATTTCATCTGAAGACTTTCACCTGAAGACATCATGTTTGGTCATTTCACCTGAAGACTGAGACATCTGTTTGGTCATTTCACCTGAAGACTGAGACATCTGTTTGGTCATTTCATCTGAAGACTGAGACATCTGTTTGGTCATTTCACCTGAAGACTGAGACATCTGTTTGGTCATTTCACCTGAAGACTGAGACATCTGTTTGGTCATTTCATGAAGACTGAAGTTTGGTCATTTCACCTGAGACAGACATCTGTTTGGTCATTTCACCTGAAGACTGAGACATCTGTTTGGTCATTTCACCTGAAGACTGAGACATCTGTTTGGTCATTTCATCTGAAGACTGAGACATCTGTTTGGTCATTTTTGGCATTTCACTGAAGACTGAGACATCTGTTTGGTCATTTCATCTGAAGACTGAGACATCTGTTTGGTCATTTCACCTGAAGACTGAGACATCTGTTTGGCCATTTCACTGAGACATCTGTTTGGTCATTTCAGACTGAGACATCTGTTTGGTCATTTCACCTGAAGACTGAGACATCTGTTTGGTCATTTCACCTGAAGACTGAGACATCTGTTTGGTCATTTCACCTGAAGACTGAGACATCTGTTTGGTCATTTCATCTGAAGACTGAGACATCTGTTTGGTCATTTCACCTGAAGACTGAGACATCTGTTTGGTCATTTCACCTGAAGACTGAGACATCTGTTTGGTCATTTCACCTGAAGACTGAGACATCTGTTTGGTCATTTCACCTGAAGACTGAGACATCTGTTTGGTCATTTCACCTGAAGACTGAGACATCACCTGAAGACTGAGACATCTGTTTGGTCATTTCACCTGAAGACTGAGACATCTGTTTGGTCATTTCACCTGAAGACTGAGACATCTGTTTTGGAAGACTGAGACATCTGTTTGGTCATTTCACCTGAAGACTGAGAAATCTGTTTGGTCATTTCATCTGAAGACTGAGACATCTGTTTGGTCATTTCACCTGAAGACTGAGACATCTGTTTGGTCATTTCACCTGAAGACTGAGACATCTGTTTGGTCATTTCACCTGAAGACTGAGACATCTGTTTGGTCATTTCACCTGAAGACTGAGACATCTGTTTGGTCATTTCACCTGACGACTGAGACATCTGTTTGGCAATTTCACCTGAAGACTGAGACATCTGTTTGGTCATTTCATCTGAAGACTGAGACATCTGTTTGGTCATTTCACCTGAAGACTGAGACATCTGTTTGGTCATTTCACCTGAAGACTGAGACATCTGTTTTGTCATTTCACCTGAAGACTGAGACATCTGTTTGGCCATTTCACCTGAAGACTGAGAAATCTGTTTGGTCATTTCATCTGAAGACTGAGACATCTGTTTGGTCATTTCACCTGAAGACTGACATCTGTTTGGCCATTTCACCTGAAGACTGAGACATCTGTTTGGTCATTTCACCTGAAGACTGAGACATCTGTTTGGTCATTTCACCTGAAGACTGAGACATCTGTTTGGCCATTTCATCTGAAGACTGAGACATCTGTTTGGCCATTTCACCTGAAGACTGAGACATCTGTTTGGTCATTTCACCTGAAGACTGAGACATCTGTTTGGTCATTTCACCTGAAGACTGAGACATCTGTTTGGTCATTTCACCTGAAGACTGAGACATCTGTTTGGTCATTTCACCTGAAGACTGAGACATCTGTTTGGTCATTTCACCTGAAGACTGAGACATCTGTTTGGTCATTTCACCTGAAGACTGAGACATCTGTTTGGTCATTTCACCTGAAGACTGAGACATCTGTTTGGTCATTTCACCTGAAAGACTGAGACATCTGTTTGGTCATTTCACCTGAAGACTGAGACATCATTTCACCTGAAGACTTTGGGTCATTTCACCTGAAGACTGAGACATCTGTTTGGTCATTTCACCTGAAGACTGAGACATCTGTTTGGTCATTTCACCTGAAGACTGAGACATCTGTTTGGAAGACTGAGACATCTGTTTGACCATTTCACCTGAAGACTGAGACATCTGTTTGGTCATTTCACCTGAAGACTGAGACATCTGTTTGGTCATTTCACCTGAAGACTGAGACATCTGTTTGGTCATTTCACCTGAAGACTGAGACATCTGTTTGGTCATTTCACCTGAAGACTGAGACATCTGTTTGGTCATTTCACCTGAAGACTGAGACATCTGTTTGGCCATTTCACCTGAAGACTGAGACATCTGTTTGGTCATTTCACCTGAAGACTGAGACATCTGTTTGGTCATTTCACCTGAAGACTGAGACATCTGTTTGGTCATTTCACCTGAAGACTGAGACATCTGTTTGGTCATTTCACCTGAAGACTGAGACATCTGTTTGGCCATTTCACCTGAAGACTGAGACATCTGTTTGGTCATTTCATCTGAAGACTGAGACATCTGTTTGGTCATTTCATCTGAAGACTGAGACATCTGTTTGGACATTTCACCTGAAGACTGAGACATCTGTTTGGTCATTTCACCTGAAGACTGAGACATCTGTTTGGTCATTTCACCTGAAGACTGAGGACATCTGTTTGGTCATTTCACCTGAAGACTGAGACATCTGTTTGGTCATTTCACCTGAAGACTGAGACATCTGTTTGGTCATTTCACCTGAAGACTGAGACATCTGTTTGGTCATTTCACCTGACGACTGAGACATCTGTTTGGCCATTTCATCTGAAGACTGAGACATCTGTTTGGTCATTTCATCTGAAGACTGAGACATCTGTTTGGTCATTTCATCTGAAGACTGAGACATCTGTTTGGTCATTTCATCTGAAGACTGAAACATCTGTTTGGTCATTTCATCTGAAGACTGAGACATCTGTTTGGTCATTTCATCTGAAGACTGAGACATCTGTTTGGTCATTTCATCTGAAGACTGAGACATCTGTTTGGTCATTTCATCTGAAGACTGAGACATCTGTTT
>NW_027012918.1:0-17794 GCF_036934945.1 Oncorhynchus masou masou
CTCCCTGCTCGCTCTCTCGCTCCCCTCTCTCTCTCGCTCGCTCTCTCGCTCGCTCGCTCTCTCGCTGCTCCCTCTCCTCGCTCCCTCTCTCGCTCGCTCCCTCTCTCTCGCTCTCGCTCCCTCTCGCTCGCTCCCTCTCGCTCTCTCGCTCGCTCCTCTCCTCTCTCGCTCGCTCGCTCCCTCTCTCTCTAGCTCGCTGTCTCGCTCTCTCTCTCGCTCGCTCTCTCGCTCGCTCTCCCTGGCTCCCTCTCTCGCTCGCTCCTCTCTCTCTCCAGCTCGCTCGCTGCCCTCCTCTTCCACTCGCTCGCGCTCCCTCTCTTCTCTTCGCTGCCGCTCCCGCTCCCTCTCTCGCTCGCTCTCTCTCGCTCTCTCGCTCTCTCTCTCGCTCGCTCCCTCTCTCTCGCTCGCTCCCTCCTCTCTAGCTCGCCTCCCTCTCTCTGCTCTCTGCGCTCCCTCTCGCTCGCTCGCTCTCTCGCTCTCTCGCTCGCTCTCGCTCCCTCTCTCGCTCGCTCGCTCTCTCGCCTCTCCGCTCCACTCTCTCGCTGCTCTTCCTCGCTGCTCCTCTCTCTCTCGCTCTGCTCGCCTCTCTCTCTGCTCGCTCCCTCTCTCTCGCTCTCGCTCCCTCCTCTCCTCGCTCGCTTCCGCTCTCCTCTCGCTCGCTCCCTCTCAGCTCTCTCTCTCGCTCGCTCCCTCTCTCTCGCTCGCTCCCTCTCGCTCGCTCCTCGCTCGCTCCTCCCTCTCGCTCCTCAGCTCGCTCTCCCGCTCGCTCGCTCCCTCTCGCTCGCTCCCTCCCTCTCCTCAGCTCGCTCCCTCCCCTCGCTGCTCCTCTGCTCGCTCGCTCGCTCTCCTCTCTAGCTCGCTCGCTCCTCTCTCTCTCTCGCTCGCTCTCGCTCACTCTCTGCTCGCTCGCTCCCACTCTCTCCTGGCTTGCTGCTCCCACTCTCTCTAGCTCGCTCGCTCCTCTCTCTCTAGCTCGTCGCTCCTACTCTCTCTAGCTCGCTTCGCTCCCTACTCTCTAGCTCGCTCGCTCCACTCTCGCTCTCTCTCTCGCTCGCTCCCACTCTCTCTAGCTCGCTCGCTCTCTCTCTCTAGCTCGCTCGCTCCCTCTCTCGCTCGCTTCCACTCTCTCGCTCGCTCGCTCTCTCTCTCTAGCTCGCTCGCTCCCTCTCTCTCTAGCTCGCTCGCTCCCTCTCTTCTCTAGCTCGCTCGCTCCCTTCTCGCTCTCTCGCTCTCTCGCTCTCTCTCTCTTCGCTCCCTCTCCTCTCTCGCTCGCTCTCTCTCGCCCGCTCCCTCTCTCGCTTCGCTCCCTCTCTCGCTCGCTCCCTCTCTCTCGCTCTCTGCCTCCCTCTCTCTCGCTCTCCTCGCTCTCGCTCCCTCTCTCGCTCGCTCGCCTCTCTCTCTAGCTCGCCGCTCCCTCTCTCTCTCGCTCCCTCTCCTCTGTCGCTCCCACTCTCGCTCCCTCCTCTCTCTCTGCTCGCTTCCCTCTCTCGCTCCTCCTCGCTACTCTCGCTCCGCTCGCTGCTCTCTCGTCTCTCGCTCCGCTCGCTCTCGCTCCCTCTCCTCTCTCTGCTCTCGCTCTCTCTCTCGCTCGCTCCCTCTCGCTCTCTGCTCGCCTCCTCTCGCTCTCTCTCGCCGCTCCCTTCGTCTCTACTCTCTGCTCCTCTCGCTCTCTGCCGCTCCCTCTCTCTCGCTCCCTCTCCCTCGCCGCTCGCTCCCTCTCTCGCTCGCTCTCTCCCTCTCTCGCTCGCTCGCCTCTCTCCTCTCTCGCTCGCTCCTCTCCTCGCTCGCCTCTCGCTCTCGCTCGCTCCTCTCCTCGCTGCCTCTCGCTCCCTCTCGCTCGCTCGCTCCCTCTCTCTCGCTCTCGCTCGCTCCCTCTCCTCGTCGCTCCCTCTCCTCGTCGCTCCCTCTCTCTTCGCTGCTCCCTCTCTCTAGCTCTCGCTCCTCACTCTCTCTCGCTCGCTCCCTCTCGCTCCCTCCGCTCCCTCTCCCGCTCGCTCGCTCGCTCCCTCTCTCTCGCTCGCTTCCTCTCTCGCTCCCCTTCCTCGTCTTCCTTCGCTGCTTCGCTTCCGCTGCTCCTTTCGCTCTCGCTCGCTCCTTCGCTTCTTCGCTTCGCTTCCTCTCGCTCTCTGCGCTTCTCCCTTCGCTTCTTCTCGTCTCGCTCTTCGCTCGCTTCCTCTCTGCTCGCTTTCGCTTCTCTCTTGTCTCTCTCGCTGCTTCCCTCGCCTTCGCTCGCTCCCTCTCGCTCGCTTCTCTCCTTCTCGCTCGCGCTTCCCTCGCTTCTCCGTCTCTCCGCTCGCTCGTCTTTCCTCGTCGCTTCGCTCCCTCTCCTTCTCGCTTCGTCGCTCTCCCTTCTCTAGCTCGCTCGCCTCACTCTCTAGCTCGCTCGCTCCCCACTCTCTCTAGCTCGCTCGGCTCCCACTCTCTCTCTAGCTCGCTCGCTTCCTCTCTCGCTGCTCTCACTCCTCTCTCTCGCTCCCTCTCTCTACGCTCCGCTCGCTCCCTACTCTCTCTAGCTCGCCGCTCCCACTCTCTCTAGCTCGCTCGCCCCACTCTCTACTAGCTCACCGCTCCCATCTTCACTCTCTAGCTCGAACGCTCCCACTCTCTAGCTCGACCAGCTCCCACTCTCTCTAGCTCGCTCGCTACCCACTCTCTCTAGCTCGCCCCGCTCCCTGCTCGCTCTGGCTCGCTCTCTCTAGCTCTGTCCCTCTCGTCTAAGCTCGCCCTCTCCCTCTCTCTGGCTCTCTCTCTCTGGCTCTCTATCTATGCTCGCCTCTTCTCTGGCTCGCCGTCGCTCCCTCTCTCTCTGGCTCGCTCCGCTCGTCTCTCTCTCTCGCTCTGGCTCGCTGGCTCGTCTCTCTGGCTCTCTGGCTCTCTCTGGCTCGCTCTGCTCTCTCTGGCTCGCTCGCTCTCTCTCTCTGGCTCGCTCTCTCTGGCTCGCTCTCTCTGGCTCGCTCGCTCTCTCTGGCTCGCTCTCTCTCTGGCTCGCTCCCTCCTGGCTCGCTCTCTCTGGCTTCTGCTCTCTCTGGCTCGCTCTCTCTCTCTGGCTCGCTCTCTCTCTGGCTCGCTCTCTCTCTGGCTCGCTCTCTCTCTGGCTCGCTCTCTCTCTGGCTCGCTCTCTCTCTGGCTCGCTCTCTCTCTGGCTCGCTCTCTCGCTCGCTCGCTCTCTGGCTCGCTCGCTCTCTCTGGCTCGCTCGCTCTCTCTGGCTCGCTCGCTCTCTCTGGCTCGCTCTCTCTCTCTGGCTCGCTCTGCTCGCTCGTCTCTCTCTGGCTCTCGCTCTCTCTCTCTCTGGCTCGATCGCTCGCTCGCTCTGGCTCGCTCGCTCCTCTGGCACGCTCGCACTCTCTGGCTCGCCGCTCTCTGGCTCGCCGCTCTCTCTGGCTCGCTCTCTGGCTCGCTCTCTCTGGCTCTGCTCTCTCGCTCGCTCTCTCTGGCTCGCTCGCTCTCTCTGGCTCGCTCGCTCTCTCTGGCTCGCTCGTCTCTCTGGCTCGCTCGCTCTCTCTCTGGCTCGCTCGCTCTCTGGCTCGCTCGCTCTCTGGCTGCTCTCTGGCTCGCTCGCTCTCTCTGGCTCGCTCGCTCTCTCTGGCTCGCTCGCTCTCGGCTCGCTCTCTGGCTCGCTCGCTCTCTCTCTCGGCTCGCTCGCTCGCTCTCTCTCGGCTCGCTCGCTCGCTCTCTGGCTCGCCTCTCTCTCTGGCTCGCTCGCCGCTCGCTCTGGCTCGCTCGCGCTCTCTGCACGTCGCACTCCTGGCTCGCTCGCTCTCTCGGCTCGCCGCTCTCTCTGGCTCGCTCGCTCTCTCTGGCTCCGCCGCTCTCTCTGGCTCGCCCGCTCGCTCTCTCTGGCTCGCTCGACGCTCGCTCTCTCTGGCTCGCTCGCCGCTCGCTCTCTCTGGCTCGCTCGCTCGCTCTGGCTCTCTCTGGCTCGCTCGCTCTGGCTCGCTTCGCTCGCTCTCTGGCTTGGCTAGCCCGCTCGTCTCTCTGGCTAGCCCGCTCGCTCTCTCTGGCTAGCCCGCTCGCTCCCTCTGGCTAGCCCGCTCGCTCCTCTCTGGCTCAGCCCGCTCCGCTCCCTCTCTCTCTGGCTAGCCCGCTCGCTCCTCTCTCTCTGGCCAGCTCGCTCGCTCCCTCTCTCTGGCTAGCCCGCTCGCTCCCTCTCTCTCTGGCTAGCCCGTTCGCTCCCCTCTCTCTGGCTAGCCCGCTCGCTCTCTCTCTCTGGCTAGCCCGTTCGCTCGCTCCCTCTCTCTCTGGCTAGCTAGCTCGCTCGCTCCCTCTCTCTCTGGCTAGCTCGCTCGCTCCTCTCTCTCTAGCTAGCTCGCTCGTTCCTCTCTCTCTAGCTCGCTCGCTCGCTCCTCTCTCTCTAGCTAGCTCGCCCGCTCGCTCCCTCTCTCTCTAGCTAGCTCGCTCGCTCGCTCCTCTCTCTCTAGCTAGCTCGCTCGCTCGCTCTCCTCTCTCTCTAGCTAGCTCTCTCGCTCGCTCCCCTCTCTCTCTAGCTCGCTCCCTCTCTCTCTAGCTCGCTCACTCTCTCTCTAGCTCGCTCGCTCCCTCTCTCTCTAGCTCGCTCGCTCCCTCTCTCTCTCTAGCTAGCTCGCTCCCTCTCTCTCTAGCTCGCTCGCTCCCTCTCTCTAGCTCGCTCGCTCCCTCTCTCTCTCTCTCCGGCTCGCTCGCCCGCTCGCTCTCTCTCTCTCCGGCTCGCTAATTGTAAATGAGAAACCGTTTAGATAACTATTCACACCCCTGAGTCAATACTTTGTAGAAACACCTTTGGCAGCGATTTTAGCTGTGAGTCTTTCTGGATAAATCTAAGAGCTTTCCACACCTGGATTGTGGAACATTTGCTTATTTATTATTTTCAAAATTCTTCAAGCTCTGTCAAATTGCTTGTTGATCATTGCTAGACAACTGTTTTCAACTGTTTTTCACGATCCCCAGCATGCCCATGACATGATCAAATCAAATGTTAGTCTCCACCTGTTTATGAAGCATGTGACAAACATTGAAATGCTTACTTCCCAACCGAATACAAACAAATACTATAAAAAGATGTCAGAAAACAAATAGTAACACAAGGAATACACGCACAATGATAGCTTGGCTTTGGAAATGGAGTACTAGTACGGCGTCTATGTGCAGGGCTACTAGTACGAGTCTATGCAGGGCTACTAGTACGGCGTCTACGCAGGGCTACTAGTACGGCGTCTATGTGCAGGGCTACTAGTACGGCGTCTATGTGCAGGGCTACTAGCACGGCGTCTATGTGCAGGGCTACTAGTACGGCGTCTATGTGCAGGGCTACTAGTACGGCGTCTATGTGCAGGGCTACTAGTACGGCGTCTATGTGCAGGGCTACTAGCACGGCGTCTATGTGCAGGGCTACTAGTACGGCGTCTATGTGCAGGGCTACTAGTACGGCGTCTATGTGCAGGGCTACTAGTACGGCGTCTATGTGCAGGGCTACTAGTACGGCGTCTATGTGCAGGGCTACTAGTAATGGCGTCTATGTGCAGGGCTACTAGTACGACGTCTATGTGCGGGAGCTACTAGTACGGCGTCTATGTGCAGGGCTACTAGCACGGACCACGTGCAGGGCTATGCAGCACGGCGCTACTAGCACGGCGTCTATGTGCAGGGCTACTAGCACGGCGTCTATGTGCAGGGCTACTAGCACGGCGTCTATGTGCAGGGCTACTAGCACGGCGTCTATGTGCAGGGCCACTAGCACGGCGTCTATGTGCAGGGCTACTAGCACGCGCGTCTGATGTGCAGGGCTACTAGCACGGCGTCTATGTGCAGGGACTACTAGCACGCGCGTCTATGTGCAGGGCTACTAGCACGGCGTCTATGTGCAGGGCTACTAGCACGGCGTCTATGTGCAGGGCTACTAGCACGGCGTCTATGTGCAGGGCTACTAGCACGGCGTCTATGTGCAGGGCTACTTAGCACGGCGTCTATGTGCAGGGCTACTAGCACGGCGTCTATGTGCAGGGCTACTAGCACGGCGTCTATGTGCAGGGCTACTAGCACGCGTCTATGTGCAGGGCTACTATGTGCAGGGCTAGTCTATGTGCAGGGCTACTAGCACGTGAGTCTATGTGCAGGGGCTACTATGTGCAGGGCTACCAGCACGCGTCTATGTGCAGGGCTACTAGCACGGCAGGGTTCTATGTGCAGGGCTACTAGCACGGCAGCCTATGTGCAGGGCTACTAGCACGGCGTCTGTGTGCAGGGCTACTAGCACGGCGTCTATGTGCAGGGCTAAGAGGAAATTGAGGTAGATGCCTACATCAAATTTTATTTGTCATATTTGTAATTTGTACTACATCTGAGTAGATGTTTATTTCAGGTGTAGCAAAAATGCTTGGTTCTAGCGCCAACAGTGTGTAATACGTAACATATTTCACAAACCATACACACACATCTAAAGGAATGGAATTAAGAATATAAATATTTGGGCAAGCAATGTCAGAGCGGCATAGACTAAGATACAGTATACATGAGATGAGTAATGCAAACGTTATTAGTGGCCAGTGATGATTTCAAGTCTATTTAATACATTTAAAAAATGTAACCTTTATTTAACTAGGCAAGTCAGTTAATAACAAGTTCTTATTTACAATGACGGCCTACCGTGGAGCAGTGGGGCAGAACTACAGATCTTTACCTTGTCAGCTCGAGGATTGATCCCGCAACCTTTTATTTACTGGGCCAACGCCTAACCACAAGGCTGCCTGCTGCCTTTTGTGACTCAGCAAAAAAAAGATGTCCCCTCACTGTCAACTGTGTTTATTATAAGCAAACGTAATGTGTAAATATTTGTATGAACATAAGATTCAACAACTGAGAAATAAACTGAACAAGTTCCACAGACACGTGACTAACAAAATGGAATAATGTGTCCCTGAACAAAGGGGGGTGTAAAAATCAAAGTAACCGTCAGTATCTGGCCACCAGCTGCATTAAGTACTGCAGTGCATCTCCTCATGGACTGCACCAGTTTTGCCAGTTCTTGCTGTGAGATGTTACCCCACTCATCCACCAAGTTCCTGACATTTTTTGGGGAATGGCCCTAGCCTTCACCCTCTAATCCAACAGGTCCCAGATGTGCTCAATGCCATGGCTCTTCGCTGGCCATAGCAGAACACTGACATTCCTGTCTTGCAGGAAATCACGCACAGAACAAGGAGTATGGCTGGTGGGATTGTCATGCTGAGGGTCCTGTCAGGATGAGCCTGCAGGTGGAAGGGTACCACATGAGGGAGGAGGATGTCTTCCTGTAACGCACACCGTTGAGATTGCCTGCAATGGCAACAAGCTCAGTCCGATGATGCTGTGACACACTTCCCAGACCATGACAGACCCTCCACCTCCAAATCGATCCAGACTACAGGCCTCGGTGTATCGAATCCGACCATCATCCCTGGTGAGACAAACCGCAACCTCCGTCAGTGAAGAGCACTTTTGTCTGTCTGGTCCAGCGAACGTGGGTTTGTACCCATAGGTAACATTGTTGCCGGTGATGTCTGCTGAGGACCAGCCTTACACCAGGCCTACAAGTCCTCAGTCAAGTCTCTCAGTCTATTGCAGACAGTCTGAGCACTGATGGAGGGATTGTGCATTCCCTGGTGTAATCTGGGCAGTTGTTGCCATCCTGTACCTGTCCTGCAGGTGTGATGTACCTGTAAGGTCACAGTTATGAAACCTGACCGTTCCACAGGCGCTTCTTCATGAATTGTTTTATAGTTCATTGAACATGCATGGGAAACGGTGTTTAAACACTTTACAATGAAGATCTGTGAAGTTATTTGATTTTTGCAAATTATCTTTGGAAGACAGGGTCCTGAAAAAGGGTTGTTTCTTTTTTTGCTGTGTTTAGTAGGGCAGCATTCTCTCTGTGCTAGTGATGGCTATTTTTAACCTTTCTGGCGCAGGCTTGCCGCTAGCAACCCACCTTGACAACATCCGGTGAAAGAGCGCCAAAATCAAAATACAGAAATAGTCATAAACATTCATAAAAAATACAAGGGTTATACATCGGCTTAAAGATTAACTTCTTGTTAATCCAGCCGCTTTGTCAAGGTTCAAAACACTTTTACGGCGTAACATACCATGCGATTATCTGAGGACAGCGCCCCTTTTACAAAACAAACATTTTCCAACCAAGTAAAGGAGTCACAAAAGTCAGAAATAGCGATAAAATGAATCACTTACCTTTTGAGAGCTAATCTTGTTGTGAATGCAAGAGTCCCAGCTACACAATAAATGTTTGTTTTGTCTCATAAAGTAAAGTCCCTCTTATATCCCAAAAACTCAGTTGTGTTGGCACGTTTTGTTCAGTAATCCACTGGCTCAATGGCGGTCAAAACAGATGAATACATCCTAATCGCACTGGTGAAGTTCGTCAACATGTCAAACAATGCTTATTATTAATCCTCAGGTTGTCAATTGTCTAAATAATCGATATTTCACCCGGACAATAGCGTATTCAATAGAAAGAAAAACAACCAAGGTTGCGCACTCGGTCACACGCAAAACCAGCACTGCATGATTCTACATTCCACTGAGAGAAAGGTCTCATTCTTCTTCATTTTTCAGAAAGCAAGCCTGAAACAATGTCTAAAGACTGTTGATATCTAGTGGAAGCCATAGGAACTGCAATCTGGGTCCTAACCCATTAGATACACTCTAGGCATTCAATTGAAAATACCCACATAAAAAGAATCCCACTTCCTGGATGGATTTTCCTTTTGTTTTCACCTGCCATATCAGTTCTTTAATCTTTAGTGTTTTCTATTCACATCTACCTATTATATGCATATCCTAGCTTCTGGGCTCCTCTCTCTCGCCGCTCCCACTCTCTCTAGCTCGCTCGTCACACTCTCTCGCCGCTCCCACTCTCTCTAGCTCGCCGCTCCCACTCTCTCTAGCTCGCCGCTTCCCACTCTCTCTAGCTCGCTTCGCTCCCACTTCTCTTGCTCGCCGCTCCCACTCTCTCTAGCTCGCCGCTCCTCATCTCTAGTCGTCGTCCCACCTTCTAGCTCGCCGTCTCCTCTCTCTAGCTCGCTCGTCCCTCTCTCTAGCTCGCCGCTCCCCTCTCTCTAGCTCGTCGCTCCCTTCTTCTAGCTCGCTCGTCTCTCTCTCTAGCTCGCTCGCTCCCTCTCTCTCTAGCTCGCTCGCTCCCTCTCTGCTCGTTCCTCTTCGCCTCTCTCCCTCTCTCGCTCTCTCCCTCTCTCCCTTCTCCCTCTCTCGCCTCTCTCCCTCTCCTCTCTCTCCCTTCGTCCTTCTCCCTCCTCGCCTTCTCCTCTCTCGCTGTCCCCTCTCGCTCTCTCGCTCTTCCTCTCCTCTCTCTCGCTCTCCTCTCGCCGCCTCCCTCTACCTGCGCCCGCCGCTTCCCGCCTCCTCCTCCCTCCCGCTCCCGCCGCTTCCTCCCTCTGCCCTCTCTCTCTAGCTCGCTCGCTCCCTTCTCTCTAGCTCGCTCGTTCCCTTCTCTCTCTAGCTCGCTCGCTCCTCTCTCTCTAGCTCGCACGCTCCTCTCCCTTCTCTAGCTCGCACGCTCCTCTCTTCTAGCTCGCACGCCTCCTCTCTAGCTCGCACGCCCTCTCTCTCTAGCTCGCAGCGCCTCTCTCTAGCTCGCACGCTTCCTCTCTCTCTAGCTCGCACGCTTCCTCTCTCTAGCTCGCACGCCTCCTCTCTCTAGCTCGCCGCCTCTCTCTCTCTAGCTCGCTCGCTCTCCTCTCTCTAGCTCGCTCGCTCCCCTCTCTCTCTAGCTCGCCGCTTCCTCTCTCTCTAGCTCGCTTCGCTCCTCTCTCTAGCTCGCTCGCTCCCTCTGTCGCCTGTCGCTTCGCTGCCGCTGCTCGCCTGCTCGCTCGCCTCTTCGCTATCTCGCTTCCTTCTCGCTCTTCGCCGCTTCTTCTCGCTCTCGCCGCCTCGCTCCCTCGCCTCTCTCTCGCCGCCTCTCTCCCTCTCGCTCGCTCGCCTCCTCGCCTCTCCTCGCTCCTTTCCTCCTCTCGCCGCTTCCCTCTCGTTCTTCTTTCTCTTCTCTCTCTCGCTGCTCGCTCGCTCTCCTCTTCGCCGCTCCTTCTCCCTCTCGCTGCTCCCTCTCTCGCCGCTCTCCTCTCCTCTCGCTCGCTCCCTTCCTCGCTCCTCCCTCCTCGCTGCCTCTCCCTCTCCTCGCTCCCTCTCGCTCTTCGCTCGCTTCCCTCTCTCGATCGCTTCCTCTCCTCCTCGCTGCTCCTTCCCTTCGCCGCTCCTCCTCCGCTCGGCTCCCACTCTGCTCGCCCGCTTCCCACTTTCTAGCTTCGCTCTCTCGCTCTCTCGCTCGCTCTCTCGCTCGCTCGCTTCGCTCCTCTCGCTCTTCGCCTGCTCTCCTTCGCTCTCTCGCTGCTCCTCTCTGCTTCGCTCGCTTCCTCTCGCTCGCCGCTCCCTCTCCGTCTCTCGCCCGCTCTCTCTCTCGCTTCTCTTCGCTGCTTCGCTCTCTCTGCTCTCTCGCTCGCCTCCTCTTGCTTCTCTCGCTCGTCTCCCTCGCTCGCCTTCTCTCTCGCTGCTTCCCGCTCGCTCGCCTTTTCTCTCTCGCTCGCTTTCCTCTCCGCTCTCTGCTTCGCTCGCTCTCCTCGCTCGCTGTCTCTCTCTCTCTAGCTCGCTCCTTCTCTCTCTAGCTCGCCGCTCCCACTCTCTCTAGCTCGCCGCTCCCACTCTCTCTAGCTCGCCTCTCTCCTCTATTCTCTCTAGCTCGTCTCTCGTCGCTTCCCACTCTCTCTAGCTCGCCAGCCCTACTCTCTCTAGCTCGCCGCTTCCCAGCTCTCTCTAGCTCGCCGCTCCCACTCTCTAGCTCGCCGCTTCCCACTTTCTAGCTCGCCTCGTCTCACTCTCTCTAGCTCGCTCGCTCCCACTCCCTCTCTAGCTCGCCGCTCCCACTCTCTCTAGCTCGACGTCCCGACTCTTCTAGCTCGCCGTCCTCACTCTCTTACTGCTGCTCGCTCAGCTCGCCTGCTCGCTCTCGGCTGGCTGTCTCCGCTCTCTCTCTCGCTCTGGCTCTCTCTCTCTGGCTCTCTCTCTGGCTCTCTCTCTGGCTCTCTCTCTGGCTCTCTCTGGCTCTCTCTGGCTCTGCTCTGCTCTCTCTCTCTGGCTCGCTCTCTCTGGCTCGCTCTCTCTGGCTCGCTCGCTCGCTCGCTCTCTCTAGCTCGTTCGCTCGCTCGTCCTCTCGCTCTGGCTCGCTGGCTCGCTCTCTCTGGCTCTCGCTCTCTCTGGCTCGCTTCGCTCTCTCTCTGGCTCGCCTCTCTCTGGCTCGCCGCTCTCTCTGGCTCGCTCTCTCTCTGGCTCGCCTCTCTCTCTGGCTCGCCTCTCTCTCTGGCTCGCTCTCTGGGCTCGCTCTGGCTCCGTCTCTCTCTGGCTCGCTCGCTCTCTCTGGCTCGCTCGCTCGCTCTCTCTGGCTCGCCTCTCTGGCTCTGGCTCGCTCCTCTCCTCTGGCTCGCGCCGCTCTCTCTGGCCTCGCTCGCCGCTCTCTCTGGCTCGCTCGCCTCTTCTGGCTCGCCGCTCGCTCGCTCTGGCTCGCTCGCTCTCTCTGGCACGCCGCACTCTCTGGCTCGCCGCTCTTCTGCCCCGCGCTCGCTCGCTCGCTTCTCTGGTCTCTGCTCCTCGCTCGCTCTCTGGCTCGCCTCGCTTGCTCGCTGCGCTTCCTGGCTCGCTCGCTCTTCTGGCTTCCGCTCGCTCTCTTCTGGCTCGCTCGGCTTCTCTGGCTCGCCGCTCTCTCTGGCTCGCCGCTCCTCTGGCTCGCTCTCTCTCTCTGGCTCGACTGTCGCTCTGGCTCGCTCGCTCTCTCTGGCTGACGCCGTCGCTTCTGGCTCGCCGCTTCTCTGGCTCGTCGTCTCTCTGGCTCGCTCGCTCTCTGGCTCGCCTCGCTCGTCTCTCTGGCTCGCCGCCTCTGGCTCGCCGATCGCCGCCTTCTGGGCTCGGCTCGCTCGCTCGGCCTCTCTGGCTCGCCGATCGTCGCTCTCTCTGGCTCGCCGATCGCCGCCTCTCTGGCTCGCTCGATCGCTCGCTCTCTGGCTCGCTCGGATCGCTCGTCTTCTGGCTCGGGCTCGCTCGCTCTGGCTCGCTTCGGCTCTGGCTCGGCCGCTCTGGCTCGGCTCGCTCTGGCTAGCCCGCTCGCTCTCTCTGGCTAGCCCGGCCGCTCTCTCTGGCTAGCCCGCTCGCTCCCTCTGGCTAGCCCGCCGCTCCCTCTGGCTAGCCCGCCGCCTCCTCTCTCTGGCTAGCCCGTTCGCTTCCTCTCTTCTCTGGCTAGCCCGTTCGTCCTCTCTCTCTGGCCAGCCCGCTCGCTCCCTCTCTCTCTGGCTAGCCCGTTCGCTCCCTTCTCTCTGGCTAGCCCCGTTCGCTCCCTCTCTCTGGCTAGCCCGTTCGCTCCCTCCTCTCTGGCTAGCCCGTTCGCTCGCTCCCTCTCTCTCTGGCTAGCTAGCTCGCTCGCTCCCTCTCTCTCTGGCTAGCTCGCCGCTCCTCTCTCTCTAGCTAGCTCGCTCGTCTCTCTCTCTCTAGCTCGCTCGCCGCTCCTCTCTCTCTAGCTAGCTCGCCGCTCGCTCCCTCTCTCTCTAGCTAGCTCGCTCGCTCGCTCCCTCTCTCTCTAGCTAGCTCGCCGCCGCTCCCTCTCTCTCTCCTCTCTCTAGCTCGCTCCCTCTCCTCTAGCTCGCTCCCTCTCTCTCTAGCTCGCTCCCTCTCTCTCTAGCTCGCTCCTCTCTCTCTCTCTAGCTCGCCGCTCCTCTCTCTCTAGCTCGCCGCTCCCTCTCTCTCTAGCTCGCTCGCCGCTCTCTCTAGCTCGCCGTCGTCTCTCTAGCTCGCTCGCTCCCTCTCTCTAGCTCGCCGCTTCCTCTCTCTCTAGCTCGCTCGCTCCTCTCTCTCTAGCTCGCTCGCTCCCTCTTCTCTAGCTCGCTCGCTCCCTCTCTCTAGCTCGCTCGCTCCCTCTCTCTCTAGCTCGCTCGCTCCCTCTCTCTCTAGCTCGCTCGCTCCCTCTCTCTCTCTCTCCGGCTCGCTCGCCCGCTCGCTCTCTCTCTCTCCGGCTCGCTAATTGTAAATGAGAAACCGTTTAGATAACTATTCACACCCCTGAGTCAATACTTTGTAGAAACACCTTTGGCAGCGATTTTAGCTGTGAGTCTTTCTGGATAAATCTAAGAGCTTTCCACACCTGGATTGTGGAACATTTGCTTATTTATTATTTTCAAAATTCTTCAAGCTCTGTCAAATTGCTTGTTGATCATTGCTAGACAACTGTTTTCAACTGTTTTTCACGATCCCCAGCATGCCCATGACATGATCAAATCAAATGTTAGTCTCCACCTGTTTATGAAGCATGTGACAAACATTGAAATGCTTACTTCCCAACCGAATACAAACAAATACTATAAAAAGATGTCAGAAAACAAATAGTAACACAAGGAATACACGCACAATGATAGCTTGGCTTTGGAAATGGAGTACTAGTACGGCGTCTATGTGCAGGGCTACTAGTACGGAGTCTATGTGCAGGGCTACTAGTACGGCGTCTATGTGCAGGGCTACTAGTACGGCGTCTATGTGCAGGGCTACTAGCACGGCGTCTATGTGCAGGGCTACTAGTACGGCGTCTATGTGCAGGGCTACTAGTACGGCGTCTATGTGCAGGGCTACTAGTACGGCGTCTATGTGCAGGGCTACTAGTACGGCGTCTATGTGCAGGGCTACTAGTACGGCGTCTATGTGCAGGGCTACTAGTACGGCGTCTATGTGCAGGGCTACTAGTACGGCGTCTATGTGCAGGGCTACTAGTACGGCGTCTATGTGCAGGGCTACTAGTACGGCGTCTATGTGCAGGGCTACTAGTACGGCGTCTATGTGCAGGGCTACTAGTACGGCGTCTATGTGCAGGGCTACTAGCACGGCGTCTATGTGCAGGGCTACTAGCACGGCGTCTATGTGCAGGGCTACTAGCACGGCGTCTATGTGCAGGGCTACTAGCACGGCGTCTATGTGCAGGGCTACTAGCACGGCGTCTATGTGCAGGGCTACTAGCACGGCGTCTATGTGCAGGGCTACTAGCACGGCGTCTATGTGCAGGGCTACTAGCACGGCGTCTATGTGCAGGGCTACTAGTACGGCGTCTATGTGCAGGGCTAAGAGGAAATTGAGGTAGATGCCTACATCAAATTTTATTTGTCATATTTGTAATTTGTACTACATCTGAGTAGATGTTTATTTCAGGTGTAGCAAAAATGCTTGGTTCTAGCGCCAACAGTGCGGTAATACGTAACATATTTCACAACAATACACACATCTAAAGGAATGGAATTAAGAATATAAATATTTGGGCAAGCAATGTCAGAGCGGCATAGACTAAGATACAGTATATACATGAGATGAGTAATGCAAACGTTATTAGTGGCCAGTGATGATTTCAAGTCTATTTAATACATTTTAAAAATGTAACCTTTATTTAACTAGGCAAGTCAGTTAATAACAAGTTCTTATTTACAATGACGGCCTACCGTGGAGCAGTGGGGCAGAACGACAGATCTTTACCTTGTCAGCTCGAGGATTGGATCCCGCAACCTTTTATTTACTGGGCCAACGCTCTAACCACAAGGCTGCCTGCTGCCTTTTGTGACCTCAGCAAAAAAAAGATGTCCCCTCACTGTCAACTGTGTTTATTATAAGCAAACGTAATGTGTAAATATTTGTATGAACATAAGATTCAACAACTGAGAAATAAACTGAACAAGTTCCACAGACACGTGACTAACAAATGGAATAATGTGTCCCTGAACAAAGGGGGTGTAAAAATCAAAAGTAACCGTCAGTATCTGGCCACCAGCTGCATTAAGTACTGCAGTGCATCTCCTCATGGACTGCACCAGTTTTGCCAGTTCTTGCTGTGAGATGTTACCCCACTCATCCACCAAGTTCCTGGACATTTTTTGGGGGAATGGCCCTAGCCTTCACCCTCTAATCCAACAGGTCCCAGATGTGCTCAATGCCATGGCTCTTCGCTGGCCATAGCAGAACACTGACATTCCTGTCTTGCAGGAAATCACGCACAGAACAAGGAGTATGGCTGGTGGGATTGTCATGCTGGAGGGTCCTGTCAGGATGAGCCTGCAGGAAGGGTACCACATGAGGGAGGAGGATGTCTTCCCTGTAACGCACACCGTTGAGATTGCCTGCAATGGCAACAAGCTCAGTCCGATGATGCTGTGACACACTTCCCCAGACCATGACAGACCCTCCACCTCCAAATCGATCCAGACTACAGGCCTCGGTGTATCGAATCCGACCATCATCCCTGGTGAGACAAAACCGCAACTCGTCAGTGAAGAGCACTTTTTGTCTGTCTGGTCCAGCGACCGTGGGTTTGTACCCATAGGTAACATTGTTGCCGGTGATGTCTGGTGAGGACCAGCCTTACACCAGGCCTACAAGTCCTCAGTCAAGTCTCTCAGTCTATTGCAGACAGTCTGAGCACTGATGGAGGGATTGTGCATTCCTGGTGTAATTCGGGCAGTTGTTGCCATCCTGTACCTGTCCTGCAGGTGTGATGTACCTGTAAGGTCACAGTTATGAAACCTGACCGTTCCACAGGCGCTTCTTCATGAATTGTTTTATAGTTCATTGAACATGCATGGGAAACGGTGTTTAAACACTTTACAATGAAGATCTGTGAAGTTATTTGGATTTTTGCAAATTATCTTTGGAAGACAGGGTCCTGAAAAAGGGTTGTTTCTTTTTTTTGCTGTGTTTCTGTAGGGCAGCATTCTCTCTGTGCTAGTGATGGCTATTTAACCTTTCTGGCGCAGGCTTGCCGCTAGCAACCCACCTTGACAACATCCGGTGAAAGAGCGCCAAATTCAAAATACAGAAATAGTCATAAACATTCATAAAAAATACAAGTGTTATACATCGGCTTAAAGATTAACTTCTTGTTAATCCAGCCGCTTTGTCAAGGTTCAAAAACGCTTTACGGCGTAAACATACCATGCGATTATCTGAGGACAGCGCCCCTTTTACAAAAACAAACATTTTCCAACCAAGTAAAGGAGTCACAAAAGTCAGAAATAGCGATAAAATGAATCACTTACCTTTTGAAGAGCTTAATCTTGTTGCAGTCACAAGAGTCCCAGCTACACAATAAATGTTTGTTTTGTTCGATAAAGTAAAGTCCCTCTTTATATCCCAAAAACTCAGTTGTGTTGGCACGTTTTGTTCAGTAATCCACTGGCTCAATGGTCGGTCAAAACAGATGAATACATCCTAATCGTACTGGTGAAGTTCGTCAACATGTCAAACAATGCTTATTATTAATCCTCAGGTTGTCAATTGTCTAAATAATCGATATTTCACCCGGACAATAGCGTATTCAATAGAAAGAAAAAACAACCAAGGTTGCGCACTCGGTCACACGCAAAACCAGCACTGCATGATTCTACATTCCACTGAGAGAAAGGTCTCATTCTTCTTCATTTTTCAGAAAGCAAGCCTGAAACAATGTCTAAAGACTGTTGATATCTAGTGGAAGCCATAGGAACTGCAATCTGGGTCCTAACCCATTAGATACACTCTAGGCATTCAATTGAAAATACCCACATAAAAAGAATCCCACTTCCTGGATGGATTTTCCTTTTGTTTTCACCTGCCATATCAGTTCTTTAATCTTTAGTGTTTTCTATTCACATCTACCTATTATATGCATATCCTAGCTTCTGGGCCTTAGTAACAGGCAATCCAGACAAAGTTAGTTACATTACAGTTTGTAGAAACATGTCATACGATGTATATAATCAATCTTTAGGATGTTTTTATCATAAATCTCCAATAATATTCCAACCGGACATTTCCTTTGTCTTTAGAAATGAAAAGGAACCGAGAACGCTCACGCCGCGCGCAAGACTTAGCTCATGGCATTCTGCCAGACACCTGGTTGAAACAGCTCTTATTTGCTCCCCCTTCATAGTAGAAGCCTGAAACAGGGTTCTAAAGACTTAGGATGTGCAATCTGACCCCATTTACACTGTATATTGGATAGGCAAAGACTTGAAAACCTTCAAACCTCAGATTTCCTCACTTCCCTGTTGGATTTTTTCTAAGGTTTTTGCCTGCCATAGAGTTCTGTTATACTCACAGACATTCAAACAGTTTTAGAAACCGTGTTTTCTATCCAAATCTAATAATTATATGCATATTCTAACTTCTGGGCCTGAGTAGCAGGCAGTTTACTCTGGGCACCTTATGGGCACCCGTCCAGTCTAGATCAGTTGTTCTCAACTTATTTTTCCTCGGGACCCAAATTGAACCAGCTTGTCTTGGTAGCGACCCAATATTCGCAATGCGAAAAATAGTGCCAAAATAAAGTCTGGAAAAAATATTTTTTAATGCTATATTGATTGTAAATGTAGCAATTATATGACAAGGGAACAACATTCCCATCTCATTGTCAATTACAATTTGCCCCCAAAATCAACCAAAATAGTGCTGCTAATAGCTCTATAATGAAAATACTATTTTATTATTTAATCTTTGAAAAATATAAGTTCATTATAATTTCTGCACACTTTCTACCTAATTTAAGTTCAGATGAGTCTTTTTAATAGAAAAAAATATTTTGTTCCTCCAACACCCACGATCCACTCAACCAAGCAGCCCACCCACCAGTTGGGTATCTCTGGTCTATAAGATGCATGTAGGTACTTGCAAGATATATATGTGTGTGAGTGTGTGTGTGTCCTTGTTCAACCAAGACTCCGAGATACATAGAACATTACCAGGCTTTAGGTCTCATCGATAGGATAG